>NC_043713.1:4196752-4290483 GCF_006229205.1 Suricata suricatta
CGCGGCGCGGGCCGCCCCGCTCTGGGCGCGGGGCCGGGGCTCCGGGACTGTCCCAGGCCCAGCTAGCCGAGACGCGCGCTCCGCCCGGCTCGGCTGCTGTGTGCACGGCCTGAGGCCCACCGCGCTCCGAAATGGCCGAGCAGTCGGACCAGCCGGTCAAGTACTACACCCTGGAAGAGATCCAGAAGCACAACCACAGCAAGAGCACCTGGTTGATCCTGCACCACAAGGTGTACGATTTGACCAAGTTTTTGGAGGAGGTGAGTTGGTGAGGCGTGACGCCGCCTGGGGTTTGGGGTTTCCGTGCGGCGACCTGTCTGTCGTTGACGCGCGCGGCAGTGTGGAGAGTGCTCGCCTTTGCATGTGCACCGGCTCTGCACACCTGAGCGTTCCCCGAGTCTGCACATCTGCGTGTGCGTACCTGTGCGTTCCGCACCTGGGAGCGCCCTCTGAATCTGGACACCTGCGCCGACGCACCCAGCCCCGCACACCTGGGAGCGCGCCCCCGGCGTCTGCACCCCTGTGCGTGCACCCTCGGGGGCGTTCCGGGGCGCGTCGGCCCGGTCGCTGCCGGGCGAGCAGTTGTGGCAGCCCGCGGCGTGCCCACTCCGGGCAGAAACCGCCTCCCGCGGGGGTGCGGAGGAGAGCACCACTTAGCCCTGAGCGGGAAGCGAAATCGGCTGGAGCGGTTTCCTAGGCGAGGGCGCCGCCGCGGAAGGGTTTTGAAGGAGCCCCCTATGAGTTGGCATAAACGGGGTCTCCGTGAGAGACCGGGAGTGGATTCCCAGTAGAGGCCGGTTGGATGCCACCCATCCTGAGGACGGTGGGATCCCACAAGAGGACCCTAGGGCAGAGGTCGGGGTGTGGACCGCACCGCTGTCCCCGGCGCCCCTAGGCCCACGCCCACCATCCGTGCCCACCCTGTGCCCCAGGAAGGAGCGCCGTGATTGTTAACCGCATCCAATGACGACTTTACAGCGAGATAGTGCTGGGCTCTTGGAACTAGGAAGTCAACTCCACGGCCTGCGGGGCTTTGATGAAGGAAGGAAGAATAGCGTGGTGACGACTGCCAGTGGGGTTTGAGCCTTAGCTTTGGAAGTTGTAAAATAACTTTGCCTAACGTGGAGGAAAACATTCCTTTGGTAAGATTCTTTGCATCAGGTTCTAAGTTTTGCAGCGATTTCTAAGACGCTTTTCTTTGCCACCTCAGGATTTGTTTTTATCACTGTGCGCGAGTTTGGATCATAAATCTGAATGCAACACTTCCCTTCCTTTGTCTCCCCCCGCCCGACAAAGGAGAATGTTTAGCGCTGGGCATTTTTACGTAGTTGGAGGTCTTGGAAAATGAAAATAGAGGCCTGGTCTTAGCTGGATCACAATTTACATCAGAGGGCTTTTGCAGAAAAAAGGTTTTTTTAAAGTTTTTAAAAGAGTTGAAGGCGATATTTATTAATAAGATATTTTACTCCTAAGGCGTCATTTGGTGCCGTGCCAGAAGATGAGATAGTGCCCCGATTTAGGAGTGATTTATAGTGGGGAGGCAGATCTTGTCCGTCCCTTCCACCCAGCCCCAGGCATGTAAGCTGCAGCGTAACCTCAGGGCTAGTTGATGCCACAGGTCTGCTTGGAACCGTTCCTTGTTCCCCTCCCTTGGTATGTGTGTGATTCGAGAATTTTAAGATTCACCGTGGGCTTTGTTTCTGTCGGTAAAAAAAAAAAAAAAAAAAAGAACAGCATTTAGGAAAGCGTAATAAGATATTTTTGGAAGTATTTTTTCTTTTTACTATTTTGGGGGGTTCTGACCTGTACCTTGTGTCTGCACGTGGCTTCTCTGGCCTGCCCTGGCCCCTCCCCCTTTGTCCACAGTTGTGACACCCAAAGTGACTACAGATATTGTTGCCAAATGCCCCCAAATCCGTCCTGTTGAGAATCGCTGTCATTTTGTATTCTGCATAACTTTAAGGGTGAATTTCTCAGAAGGAGAAATTCTCTGATGAGGCAGGAAAGAGGACCTTGCACAGAATTTTCTAAGTAAAACTAAGAGAGGCGATCACGCTGTTGGGTGGGTAAATTAGCCGATGGCCAATTCCTTTATTTCTGTTTTCAGTACTCTCTCTGAAAGTAGCTGGAGAACGTCTGTTTATCACTAATGTTGGATAACTGACACAGTGAGATAAGTAAACACTGTAGTGCAGTAAATACAAACAAGTTTATAGCAGTTCCTGTTTCCTTTTCTCAATCGGTAGCTGGTAAAATGCTCCCCGGAGTAGCCTGTGACGTGAGTTTGGAGCACCACTGCTCTGCCTTTTAATCAATCAGTTCAGTATCTTCTGGACTTCTGTAGGCGCGTCTCCCTCAGAAGACTACGGCCTGAGAGGAAGAGATGACATTTTGTTTCCAGAAGCTTCCATTGGCAGAAGCAGGAATAGCACAGGAAACAGTGCTAAGCTGAGGTCAGCTGAGTCTAGTTCAGCAAGAAGTGGACCCTGGGGGCATGGGCTCTGCAAACACTGTGAAGGCCACAGTGGCAGCGTGGAAAGGACAAGACACGTCCACAGAGGGGGCGTGGATTAAGTAGCCCAGGAGGGTGGCTGACATTTTGAAGTTGGACCCACTGGCAGGATGGAGGGCCTTTCTGGGGTGATACCGCATCCAGGGCCCCCTGCCTGTTGCTTCCTACGCCTTAAACACAAATCCTCTCAGAGAGCATCTGCTGGACACTTTGCCAGGCGTAATTCTTCCTACATCCCTCCTGTTTCCATCACTTTATCAGGCCAGTGCTGTTTATGGCTTACCTGCTTTGGAACAGAAAGGGGAGACCAGGATATCTCTCTTGCTTCCTTGCCCTGCCCCCTTTCTTTCATCATGTAAAAAGCTCGAGGATTTCATGAAGTCTTTGTTTGCTAATTAAAGAATGTTCTGCTTTCCCTAATTAAGTATTAAGTATGAAAGGTATTTCATTTTTTGCTTGGAGGGGGAGGGGGCTTCCTGTCTCTGAAGGCAACTTTCCATCACTATGGCTTAGATTTCCCTGTACTGTGAGTTTACCTATCCATACGGATAACAAGACTTTTCATGGCTGAGTATTTTCTCCTTTCAGAATATCATACATTTATATGCGTCTCTCCATTCATGTGGAGAAAATGTGTAGTGTGATGGCTGGAAGGGGTACTGCTCTGCGGCCTACCCCCGGCCTCAGAGGCCTTATTTTAAGGTGAAAAGGGAGGAGGATAATAGTGTCTACTTCACAGGGTTATTTTAAGAATTAAACAGAGTAATGCTGGTTAAACACACAACGCAGTAGCAGACAGATGGGCTGTGCCCAGGGAGACGCAAGCTCCCGTACTAGTTTGGGGCAGGGCAGGCTGGTGGCTTTCCTTCCGTAGTATCCTATGTCGCTGAGTGTCAGTAGGAGATTCTATTGTGTAAATCTGGCAGGTGATGTTGAAATGAGAGAGGATTATCCAAATTCCAGTCTTCCAGTCTAGAGCACAGGTGAAGTTTCTAAGTTGTGTAACAAGCTCTATCTCCTGAAATAAGGGCTTTAAAAACTGGTTTGTTGTTCAGGAGGAGGGTAGACACCTGAGAGGGAAGCCGGGCACATTATTAATGGCAGGTTAAATAGCTGCAGGTGTTTGGTTACTGTCTGATGCTGGCCTGCAGAATTATGAATTATGTTGCCTACATAGTTTGAACTAGGTTTTTGGTTTTTCAGCCCTGAGTTCTAGTTTCTGAATTGATATTTGTGAAGTTGGGTTTTGGCATCTGATTCTATTAGTCACAGGACTAATGGTTATAGAACTTTGAGAGGCGGTTATTTGAAATGAAAATGTAGCCGGTTGCCTGGGTGGCTTCGTCGGTTACGTGCCGACTTCCGCTCAGATAATGATCCTCTGGTTCCTGAGTTTGAGCACCATGATGGGCTCTGGGCTGACAGTTCAGAGCCTGGAGCCTGCTTCTGATTCTCTCTCCTCCTCTCTCTGCCCCTCCCCCGCTCGTGCTTGTTTGTGATCTCTCTCTCTCAAAAATAAAATAAACATTAAAAAAAAATTTTTTTTTAAAGAAATGAAAACATTGGCATTTGGTCCCAGGAAAAGAAAATGGTTTGCTTTTCCTTTTCTGTGATTTGGGCAGCAGTATATATATTGTACATTCTGTTTTGAAAAGGGCTGTGGAAGGGCAAAAAGAAAGTATCTTAGCATTGGTGAAGTTCTATTAACTTGCTTTTGGTTCCAGTTAATAGATGTTCAATTTGTGAAATCCATCTCTTCCTGAAAAACATGGTAGAGAATGATGCCTTTATGTCAGGTTGCCCCCTTTTTTACGGAATCAAAATGGAGACTTGTTTCTACAGAAGGTTTTCTGGTCATCCTGGGACTCTGACGCTCCATGTCTGCATCATGGATATTCTGTAACAACATTCTGCTTCACAGAGCTGTCGGCTCCTGGCTCATTTTTGCTTTCAGAGTCTTTATGTTCTTAATAATAGCAAGTTTTGTCGTAGGGATTTACTTTTTGTTATTTTCCTTGAACGTGGCTACCTACTTTCCAGAAATCAGTGGTGCTGAGCCTAGGGGACCTCCATTCCCTGGACCCAGGAAGAGAGTGTAGGTGCTTGAAATTCTGAGAAACACAGAGGATATAGCCTCAATATGGGGTGGTCTATATTGAGGGCTAAAATCCCAAGTACCTTTGCTTTTTTCAAGAAAGTTTGATAATATTCTGAATCTGGTACTGTGGTTGATGTCTTTTTTTTTTTTTTTTTAACATTTATTTTTGAGAGACAGGGTGAACACGGGAGGGTCAGAGAGAGAGGGAGACACAGAATCCCAAGCAGGCTCCAGGCTCTGAGCTAGCTGTCAGCACAGAGCCTGACGCAGGGCTTGAACCCACGAACCATGAGATCGTGACCTGAGCCGAAGCTGGATACTCAACCGACTGAGCCACCCAGGCGCCCCGATGTCTTTGATGAATATAGAATATTCATATATTCAATAATATAAAATGGGGATGTTATTCTTTCACATACATAGTTTGGTAAATAAAACTTAGAAAATATGAAATCCGCAGGAGGAGGATGTAAAGGGATCCTTCGGGGTAAAGGTGGCTCAGGTGTCGGGGAAACAGGCGGAGAGCCTGCTTGGGGAATGTGAGCCTGGGCGCAGGGCCTCTTTTATATTTCTACATTTGTTGTTCTCTTCTATTTTTTGTGGTAACTTTCTGCTCCTTTTGAGAAGAGGTTTCAGGAGTTCCTGTGAGTTACTTTATCTTGAAACACTCAAAACAACAGAAAATCACTTGAGATTGTTAATCTTGTGTTTTATTTGCCTTTAAGGTGGATGGAAATTCCAAAGGAAGGGAGAATAATGATGCAGGCCAGTTTGGCTAAATCAAGGAGTAAATTACATTCCTTACTACTTAGTGCAGCTGTCCCCAGCAGCAGGGACCCTGGGGTATAACGGAGTCGGAACAACCCAAGTCCTGTGAGGCATTCATGGGGGAGTGTTGGATGGGGGTTAAGAAAACTGGACCTATTCTGGGGTGAGCAGGTAAATTCTCTAAAGCAGTTTCTTTACTCCTGAATGGGGACTATTCTGTCTCCTGCATCAGATTTGTGAGCATTCGAAAATGTGTGAGAAGACTTGGAAAAGTATATAGTTGGACTAGGATAAAGTTTTCTTATAAATTAAGTGTTGTAATTGTGTTTTGTTGTGTGGAAGGTCCGATATTTCTCGAGGAGGCACATCAAAGTATAATATTAAAAGCAAAAATGGTCCCAAGTACAAATAATTTACTTTAAATATGATTTATTTAGGAGTATGTCCTATGCCTGAAGGGATTCGTCTCTTTTCTGCAGCTTTTAAAAGTATGACCTCATTGCTTTTGGGGAAAAGAACACACAGTTACTGTTGGGAATTGGACAGTGTGGAGAAGAGCAAGGGAAAAGTCAGAACTGCCCAGAGCCCTGCTGCCCGAGGCGGCCCCGCGAGCGCCCTGCTGAACTGTTCCCGCTGGCTCTGCGCGCATCCGCCCTCGTGCTTGGATTTGTTTTCCGTCAGTGATAAAATACTTTGCAGGCTCTTTTGTAATCTGTCCTCTGTCGCCCTGTGTGTGGAGGGCACCATTCTATTTCAGTAAATCCAATTTTCTGGTTGCTCCCTCCTTACCTAAATGTGCTCTATGTCCTACGTAAGCGGTCCTTTCTTCCTGTACATTTTGTTGTCTGGTAAGTCTTTCTGTGGGTTGCTGGGTGAGGGGTTGCACGCTTTTCACACTTTGCCGCGTCTTCGGGGGGTGTCCCTGGTGACCACACTAGTGGCCGCAGCCAGGGTGTTCACACCAGGGCACTTTGCTTTCCCCACGGCTTCCTTTCCTTCAGTCACTGCGAAACGAGTTGATTCCCCTCCTCCTCTCCTATGTTATTTGGCTGCATATTTTTCTCAGCAGGGGTAATACACGGAAACATTTTTCTTCCCTTTAGCGTACACATCCTCTTAGAAATGCAGCCGTAGCGAGTGGCGCCTTGTTCATCCCAGCGTTCCCAGCACTAGCACATTTTGGAGTCCTGAGGCAGGTGGCCGGAGGCGGCAGCAGACTGAAGGGGGACTTCAGTGGCTCACTGTCCCCTCTGCGTCTTCATGAAGTGCACTGCTTTTCCCTGTTACCTTGGAACTTGGCATGTGTATTTATTAACTGGCTGCTTGCATCTTTTTTACTAAGTCCTCTGTGGGGACTGGGAAAGTGAGTTGAAGATGTGGGACTCCGCTCACTCAGGGCGAGTAGAATTCGGCCTCCACAGCCTGTTGGTAAGTGACCTCTGGATCGTGGCAGCTGACCTCTCATGGATGACCGCAGGAAGTCACCTCCTGGCTTGCCCGGAGCTGAGTCCGGAAGGAAGGCCCTGAGCTGGCCCTGCTGCTGGGGGGAGGGCGATGCCCAGTGGGGTTGGGGGTGGAGGGAGCGGGTGGCATTAATGGCTTTGGGCTCCATCAGGGAGCTTCTGTGCTGACTTTCTAGGGGTGGCAGCCTGCTGCTCTCCGGCACTAAAGGCCCTGGGCAGTGTTACTTTGCACCCGTTTCTCGCAGCGCGTGCTGTTGCTTATCATGAGCAGTCTGCTCACTGAGTTTTGCACGATTCTGTCAAAGGTTGGACACAAGATACACCCAGCCTGCTTTCTCCTCTTTCCTTCTGCAGAAAGTGTTACCTAAATGTCTTTCATACCCCCTCCTCTGGTAGAAATCCCAGTGGGCTAATGGTAGAAGGGGTAGCTGTGGTCGCTTACTGAGCGTTGCTTGGCATCAAGTATGAGCTAGACAGTGTGCTGACCGCTTCTTGTGCACAGAGCCCTCCTTTGCATTTGCATTTTTAGTCCTCAGAATGAGTCTCCCAGGTTTATGGAGGTATTCTCCTTTTTAATTTTTTTAAATGTTTGTTTATTTTTGAGAAAGAGAGTGCAAGCAGGGAAGGGGCAGAGAGCGAGGGAGACCGAATCTAAAGCAGGCTGCAGGCTCTGAGCTGTCAGCACAGACCCTGACTCGGGGCTGTGACCCATGAACCATGAGATCATGACCTGAGCCGAAGTCGGCCACTCAGCCGACTCAGCCACCCAGGCGCCCCTCTCCTTTCTAAAGAGAAGAGAAACGTGGCTGGGGACGTCGGTGTCTTGCTCCAGTCACACGGCCAGTGAGGACACAGCCAGGACTGCCGTCCAGGTTGCAGGCCTCCCCAGCCCACAATCTTCAGTTCCGTCCCTGACCGGGGCATGCGGCCGAAGGTGGTGGAGAGAGCCATAGAGGACAAGAGCTCTCCGTTTGGTACACGGTTGCCGTCATTTGCTTTGAGATTTCCACCCCGTGTCTGGAGACCGCTGCAGGAACCCAGGAGAAAGCAAAGGGAAATGGGAATGGGAATATTTGAACAAAAAAAGAAAACTCTTAGAAAGTCAAAGGGCATTAACGTGCCTTTCTTTTCCTCTTTTGGCGTTTTCCTGTGTTGCCTTCTAGAAGGTGAAGGAGACAGGCGGCCATTCCGGTTTTCCCAGGAGGTTTTGTGGGGGGTCTTGGTGGAGTCTTCAAGGACTCTGTCCCCAACCTGATGGTCTTATGAATCCATGTCCTTTTGTTCAAGGAGGAGATTGTTTATGTTAGGTGTGTGAAGAGGTTACAGGTTGTTGGAAAGGCCTCTAAAGCGCGTGCCCTGGGAGGGCTTGTTCTGAATGGAGATCTGATGAGGTTAGGACTCTGATAAAATCCCTGCATGGGTTCAGCTAATCCGCCCGGCCCCTTCCCGCCCCCTGGTTGATTGCGGGTCCTTGTCCTTGGATCTGGAGGTGACACCCTGCCTTGCCTTGTCCACCTGCGTCATCCTTCCACTTAATGCCTCAGCCACCGGAACCTGCGCCACCCACCCTGGGAACGTGTCCCCTTTCCTGCTGCTTCGTTTCGGCCTTCTTAGCCTGTATGTGTGCACCTGCCACACGGCTGCAGGATGGGCCAGAGGCTTCTGTGTCCTGCACCCTCAGAGCACATCCCCGTGCGGTCTCCAGGATTTCGCTGCGTCCACCAAAGTGGGGGCTGCTTTGAGTTTTCGGTTCGAGGAATGTATGTTGTTATTAAAAGATGTGATTTCTAGCAGAAAATAAAAAACTTCGTGTTGTGTCAATAGATTGTCATTTCTCTAATTCTTTTCAGTGGCTTTCTGTTGCCTTTATAATGAAGTTCTGTCTTGTGTCCTGGTTTAATAAGGTCTGCATGAACTGGCCCCCACCTCAGCTAGGAGCACTATCCCCCTGCCCTCCACCCCTCAGGCTCTGCTTCTCAGAAAAGGCGGGCTTGTTTCTGCGGTAAACCTTTGTACCACCTCCCCTACCCCTTGATCCCTACCCTCTTGAGGTCGCAGCTCAGCGTCTTTTCCCAGGACCGGGAATCTTCTGTCCTGTCATCCGGCTTTGCTTTCCTGTTAATACTTCAGTCGATATCTGCTGTTTTTCTTGTTTGGTTGTTTGCAGTTCTTGTTTGCAGACAGCAGGGCCCCTGTCCATATTATCCTGGCACATAGTAAGTGCTCAGCAAATCTTCCTTAAGTGGCTTGAGGAGGAGAGTGATGGAGGAACACAGACCTATTCTCTATATTATCTTCTTTTTTTTTTTTTCTCCTTCCATACAAATGGTACACTCTAGTTTTATTATGACGTGAGCCTTTCTTGGTCCAAAGATTTTTGCCTGGAATTCTGTCCCGGAAGCTAAACACTTGGAAACTGGTGAGTCTTTATCAGGACAGTTCAGATTCTGACATAGCCTCAGAGCGTGAAATAGGAGAATGACCTTGAGCACCACGCCCGGGGAGAAAGGAGAAGAAATGGAGAGTCAAAACCCGGGGTTTCCAGCGTAGTCCGGCCCAGAGCTGGCAACCCCACTTCAGCTCCCCACTGCTCTTCCTTCTGGGTTAATGAGCCCCCCCTCACCCCCACCCCACCAGGCTGTTCTCCTGGGCAGTGAAGCCTGCTGATACTGCTGCTGTCCTAAAACATGGTCACGCAGCCACAGCCACTGCTGACTCTGCTCCCCCTCCTGGCCCACCTTGGTTTTGCCCCCTTGCTTAGTGTCCCCCTCTGAAAGGCCTGTTAAGCCTGCTGTCCCCAGTTCGTCCTCGCTATTTTCTTTTAAACACTTTACCGATAATGTTATTTGCAACTATCTTTTCCCATTCTGTCGGTTGCCTGTTAGTTTTCTTGATTGTTTCCTTTGCAGTGCAGACACTTTTTATCTTGATGAGGTCCCAATGGTTTATTTTTGCTCTTGATTCCCTTGCCTTTGGGGATGTGTTGAGTAGGAAATTGCTGTGGTTGAGGTCAAGGAGGCTGTTTCCTGCTTTCTCCTCTGGGGTTTTGATGGTTTCCTGTCTCACATTCAGGTCCTTCATCCATTTTGAGTTTATTTTTGTGTATGGGGTAAGAAAGTGGTCTAGTTTCATTCCTCTGCATGTTGCTGTCCAGTTCTCCCAGCACCACCTGTTAAAGAGGCTGCCTTTTTTTTTTCCCCATTGGATACTCTTTCCTGCTTTGTCAATGATCAGTTGGCCATACATTTGTGGGCCAGTTCTAGGTTCTCTATTCTATTCCATTGGTCTTTGTGTGTGTTTTTGTGCCAATACCATACTGTCTTGATGATGACAGCTTTGTAAACTGGTACAGCCGCTCTGGAAAACAGTGTGGAGGTTCCTCAAAAAAAACTATCAATAGAACTCTCCTATGACCCAGCAATAGCACTGCTGGGGATCTACCCAAGGGATACAGAAGTGTTGATGCATAGGAGCACATGTACCACAGTGTTCATAGTGGCACTTTCAACGATAGTCAAATCATGGAAAGAGCATAAATGTCCATCACCTGATGAGTGGATCAAGAAGATGTGGTATATATACACAATGGAGTACTACATGGCAATGAGAAAGAATGAAATCTGGCCATTTGTTGCAAAGTGGATGGACCTCGAGGTGTCATATTAAGCGAAATAAGTCAGGCAGAGAAGGACAGATACCATATGTTTTCACTCATAGGTCTAACAAGAGAAACCTAACAGAGGACCTTGGGGAGGGGAAGGGCGATAAAGAGTTAGGGAGATGGAGGGAGGCAAATCATGAGAGCCTCTTGAATACTAAAAATGAACTGAGGGCTGAAGCAGGGGGTCGTGGGGGAAGGGGAGGAGGGTGATGGTCATGGAGGAGGGCACTTGTGGGGAGGAGCACTGGATGTTACATGGAAACCAACTTGACAATAAACTATAAAGAAAAGAAAAAGAAAAATCTCTACAGGAAAAAAAAAATAAAAATAAACCCTTTACCAGAGGCGCGCTTGGGTGGCTCAGTCAGTTAAGCATCCAACTTCGGCTCAGGTCATGGTCTTGTGGTTCGTGGGTTCGAGTCCCGCATGACAGCCCAGAGCCTGGAGCCGGCTTCAGATTCTGCGTCTCCTACTCTCTCTGCCCCTCCCCTGCTCATGCTCTGTCTTTCTCTGTCTCTCCAAAATGAATATGTTAAAAAAAATTTTTTTTTTAAAGACCCTGTTAGGTGAATGAAATGACAAGCCACTGACTGGCAGAAAATATTTTCTAATCTCATATCTGACAAGGGACTTAGATCCAGAATATATAAAAAATTCTCTAGATTCAACAATAAGGAAACAATCCAAATAGGAAATGGGCAAAAGACTTGAATAGACATTTCTTTCAAAAATATCTGTGGATAGCAAATAAACACATGAAGCGATGGCCGTCGTCATTAGTCCCTAGGGAAATGCAAGTTAAAACCACAGTGAGACGCCTCTTCAAGCCTGTTAGAAGGGCTGTGTAAAAGAGCGGTGACCCGGATGTTGGTGAGGGTGTGCAGGTATTGACTCCAGCAGGAGTTGCCTCTGAGAATGCAGAGTGGTACAGACATTCTAGAACTTACTTTTAAAAAGTTAAACACAAGGGTGCCTGGATGGCTCAGTTGGTTAAGTGTCTGAATCTTGGTTTCGGCTCAGATCATGGTCTTATGGTTTGTGAGTTCGAGCCCCGCATTGGATTCTGTGCTGACGAGGCAGAGCCTGCTTTGGAGTCTCTTTCTCCCTCTCTCTCTCTCACTCTGCCCCTCCCCTGCTCACTCTCTCTGTCTCTCTCTCAAAAATAAGTAAATAAACTTAAAAAAAAATAAAAAATTAAAAATTAAACATATACTTAACCACATGACCCAGAAATCGCACTCCTAGGCATTTGCCCTAGAGAGATGAAAACTGTGTCCACATAAAAGCCTGTGCAGGAGTCCCAGTGTCTAGAACAATGCTGGCGTGTAGAGAGGACTCAGTACTTATGAGGTGAATAATTAGTAGTTTACCACTGGGAAATACTAGAAAATTGATAGAGAATGGCCATTGGCTGGTAGCTTTATATGAAATAGCCCCAAACCAGAAACGACTCAGATGTTCTAGAGTCTACTGATGGTTAGGCTCCATGCGTGGAGAAGACTATGACAGCACTGAAGAAGGAACAGAGCAACCTGCACGGATCTCCAGGGCAGTGAGAAAAGACCATCTCAAAAGATCACATACACTGCATTTCCACTTCTGGAACATTCTCCAGATGACGTGCTTTCAGAGCGAGGAGTAGATAAGTTGTGGGGGTGACCATATGGGCAGTGGGGGAGCCCTTCGTGATGACAGAGCCGTTCTGCACCACGCTAGTGGATGTGCAGCCGAGAGCTGCAGGCCAGGACGCCGCAGCACATGGACGGACACCGGAGGGCCCACAGCAGCCCCCTGACGGTCGGTCTGCTGGACCGAGTTCTGCCAAGAAGCCTGGGTTTTGATGGTGCTCTGTAGGCCTGCACGATGCCACCCTCTGGGGAAGTCTGGGAGATGGGTTCCTGGCACCTTTCTGTACTGTTCTTACAGCGTCTTATGGACAGGTGTTTCAGTATAGTTAAAACAGAAAATACCTTCAGGGGCTCGCCGTCTCTTTCGTGAGTAAAGCCAGACTCGGCCTGATGGCTGCAGGGTCCCATGTCACTGGTGTGAAGTTCTGTCCTGCTCTTTGGTACTGCTGCCCTCTTCCTGTCACGCCCTGTGTCTGGTGTACCTCTGCCCCTGTTTTTCTGTGAACATGCTGTGACCGCGCTTGCCTCAAGTACCTGGCCCTGGAATTTATTCCCTCTAATACCGGCGGAGCTGTCCTGTTCACTTTCTCCATAAGGCTTGTCTTGACCTGCCCCCCGTTTAAAAGTGGAAAGTCTCCCTCCACTCCTAGCGCTGAGTCACCTTCTAACAAGCTGTATAATCCCCTTACTGTGCTTCGTGCGTATCTGCCTCTCTCTGCTGGAATGTGTGCTCCGTGAGCGCAGTAGCGGACGGTTTCCCAGCAGCCAGAACAAGGCTGACACCTACAAGGGACTCAACAAGTACTTTTTGAATGAATCATCGAAAGTTTGTAAGTGTAAACTGTAAGAACACTGAGGCGGGACGGCCCGGGGGCTTGAACACTTTGCTGGCAGCTCCTTTTACTTCTGTCTTGCCCTCAGATACAGGTTTGAGCCATATTTATTCTTAGCAGGAGCTACGAAAGGAAGAAACAGGCCAAAGATTTGAGGGAGAGAATGAGAACTAACTGGTGTCTCCTTCGTCCCTCCTTTCCTTCCCCCCATTCTTGATGCAGGCTGTCCTGTCCTCTCGTCATTGGGCTCTTCTAACCCAATGTGGATCACAGACCTCAGATCACAGCCCGCCTGCCCCTGGGCCATCATGTTTGGTGGCCGTGCATATTCTCCTGAGGGGCATCGGGCTGAGATGGGGTGTGAGGCAAGTGGTGTTCCGTTCCAGCTCCTCTCCTGGCCTCCGTGTCCCCTGCTCAGTGTCCTGTCCCTTCCCTCTACCCCGAGGTCCTTACCTCAGAATCAGGGACTTAGGTTCCCTTCAGAGATCAGAGGATTAGCTCTGTCTGTAGTGAACACACTTCTTTATTGTACTGCCGAGAGAAGTTTAGTAATGGTAGAACTAGAAGTGTTGGCCAAGGGTGTTCTCTTTTCTCAAGGAGAGGGGCTCTTACCAGCATTCTGTGGGGTAATCCCAAGGTCGCAGCCGCACCACCTATCTGTCCTCATCCCCATGACCTTTAAGATTGCTTTCATGTAAGCAATGTTCATTGCCCTTGCAACATGTTTCTGTTAACTCTTGTCATCTGGTTCCGTGGCTTTGGACAATGAGGCTTAGTATAGCTATGATTTAATCCACAGAGATCTCTTGAAGATGAACGGCTGAGTAGAAGGAACTGGGGGGTCTTCTGGGTTTGGTGCTGGACTTGGCCTTCAGCAGTTTACAGGGGCCGTGCTAGGTCCTGGACAAGGCTCTCTGTCGACATCAGGTTGGGGGTTTTGGGGAAAGGGAGCTAAATCGACATTACTGGAACACCTGTTATGTGCCAGGCATTCTTCTCCTTGTATTGTTTGTTTTCATATTTATGATGTGGAAATGGAAGCTCAGAAAGATCTAGCACCTTTCTGGGTCACATCACTAAGATGTGACAGAGCTCAACCCTGTGCGAGTTACACAATCCCACTGGAACACAGAAGCTGTGAGAGCGGGGGTACAAATCACAACTTGTAGGATTCTGGCCATGACACGGGGACCTGAGGAGGGGGAGAAGGTGGATTTGGAGCCCGCAGAGGCGGTCAGGGAGATGTCACAAAGGTTAAGGGGCTCGCAGGGACTAGTGAGGGGTCTCCTTTTGCATTTCGATAAGTGATCCGGTAAGGGATTATTTATAAAGTCGATGGGAGGTGATATGTGCTTAATTCTTCTAACTGCCTCTCCCAATCCAATAACAAAAAGAAGTGAAAAGACGGTCAAACGGGGCATCATTATATAGATGACATCAGGTTATTTTAGGGCCTGCAGCTCTTCCAGGACGCCTTTGTGTTTCCTGTGGGACAGCGGCTGAACCTTCTGGCTGTGGTTCTGGCATCCCTCCTCCTTAGTGCCCTGGTTGGCCTCCAGCTCCCAGGAGCGGATCCCGCCGCATGCTGTGCCATGGCTCCGTAGCAGGTGCTTACTGGGCTGAGCTCCTGTTGGTCCAGTGTCTGTCTGCTCACTAAGCTGTAGCGCCTCGAGGATGGGGGCCGTCACTTACCCCTCTTGGAAACGCCAGAGCTTGGCAGGACACTTGGCAGACGTTTGAGTAGGATGGGTCTCAGGCTGGCGGGGAGAATGCTCGGACAGGCCTGGGTTTGGGTTTCATCCCATGATCTTCGAGGGAAACAAGGTGAAATAATTTAGATGATGCTGGAGCCTCTGGTCCTTGGCCTTTGAGGATTCAGTGAGAGGGTGCACGGAGAGTCCCGAGGTGGTGCAGTGAAATGGTCCAGAAATCATAGAAAACATGATCGGCCTATCTTGGTCTTTTTTTTTTTTCCCTAAATCTTGTATAAATTGTTTATGTTCCAAACTCCTTTGAATTGTTTTCATTTTTGGCTTAAATATTGCAGATAATCTCTTTAAATAAATTTTTTTGCCTAGTCATTGTTGATGGACAATATGTTTACTTGACCTTTTCTTTGGCAGTGTTAAATGTTTGGATTGAAAGATCCTCTTTGAAACTTTAGAACTGGTGGACTTTAGGGCCACAACAGTACATTTAAGTGGAAACGTTTTTTGGCTTTTTTTTTTTTTTTTTTGGTTGATGTCCTTTGTTTTGCTTGTTTAAGCAAGCCCCCGGAGGGAATGACTTTGGCCTGACACGTGGTGGTATGTAGCACAGGTCTGCATACCCTCCTGGGTTTTTATAGGGAATAGCCTCACACCGGATAGAACCCCGTGATAGAAGGGTGTGTGTCTGTGAGTCTTAGTGGGAAGACCCAAGAAGTCGGAGCAGATGACAGAAGCTCTTGGGGTCTAGAAAAAGTGAGAGAGATTTTCCCCTAGCTTCCCCAAAATTAATGGAGAAACTTTATTTTTAAGGGTATCTTACCTAAGGTTACTTTGATCAGAAACATAAAAATGGTCATTTTATCTGCATGTTCAAAAGAGGCAGAGGGGCCAGAGGGGGGCTGAGCCACAGTCAGACACCAGTGTTCTGGCCCTGCCGCCTCCATGGTCTGTCGGGGTGATGTTGGGCTTACTTTCCCTGGGTTCCGCTGTCCGCATCTGTGAGTCTGAAGATGTTGACTCTCCGAAGGTTCTTTAGGACTCTGAACCTCTGGGATTTTAACCTTCAGTCCACTGTTTCGAGTCCAGATCTTCAGCTCAGTTTTACGCTTTCGATGCCAGGCTCCCCGATGGGGGAGGACTTTCAGGAAAGCTGAGAGAGGCGGGAGCTGTGGTGGAGTGAGGGGAAGCGGGAGGCTGGACAGGCCCAGGTGTGACGGCCCAAGGTAAGAAGACCTGTCCCAGCCCTGTCCGTACGGTGGAAGAAGAGGGCAGATTCCTCCTTCCTCTGTTGTTTGTTTTGTCCAAGCCCTCCATGGATGGATGGCCCAGCCCCACACTGGGGAAGGCAGCCTGCTCTAGAGTCCGCTGATGCTCATCTCATCCAGAAATACCCTTGCAGACACAGCCAGAAATACTGTTTACTCTGGGCGTCTCTGGACCGAGTCCGGCTGACACATGAAATGAGCCATCACGCAGCCCTACACGTTTTGCTTTACTCAGAATTCTCTCTTCACAAACCCAGGGCTGCCATGCACATTTCAGCCAGTAAGTGTTGATTGGGATTCATATTCTCGTTGAGCTTATTCATCTTTATCCACGGTTTATCCAGATTCTAACTCTTGCCTAGATTATTTTTTTAAAAGCCCCTGCCTTTCTAGACTTCTCTGTTCGGTCAACAATTAATATTGTTAACCCATTAATATTACTCTAATTGTTTACCATATATGAAGGTCATTGTCCAAACTTGGTTTTATGTTTCTAGATACTGGGAATTATGTTTATTCACATCTTTTATATGCTTTAGGACTTTGGTGCCCGGCACATGGTATTGACACAATGATGGATGTAGTGGTTAGAATTAACCTCAGAAGAACTCCAAATATCTGGGCTTCAATCAGAAATTTACTCGTCTGTCGTAGGAAGCAAGCTTTGCAGCCCAGGCCCAGTGTGCTGGCTGTGTTCTGTCAAGCCCTTGGGGCACTAGACCCCTAGTTTCCTTCCGGGCTGTCCCTAGGGGTCTGGTTCTCCTCTTCAGTTCAAAGGTAGCATTTCCATTCCAGACAGTGGGATGAAGAGAGAGGGCAAAGGGAGACCCCCTTCTAAAGAGAAGACTTCTAGAAGGTGGTTCTGACACTTCCACTTCCACTCCATCAGCCAGAATTGAATCACCTGGCATGCGTAGCTGCCAGGGAGGCTTGGAGACGTCTCTCTTCTGGGTGGCTGTCTCCCAGGTAAAAGTTCAAATGTTGTGGGAGAAAGAGAGAGAGACGGTGAGCAGCCTTGGGCCCCACACGTGCTCGTGCGGCTGAGGACACCCCTGTGCTGGGCAGGTGTGGAGGCTGTCTGGGTTGAGATGCCACAGAAACTCACCGCTGTAGAGTTTGGAGCGGGATACCTGAACCGGTCGGTGTGTGAGGATGAGCGTTCCAGCTGCGATACAGAAGGTGGGTGAGAACGGGAGAGGAGGACCAGTTCGGGGACGGGAGCCTTGACCTTGATGAGACACCATCCCTGGTTTTATTTGCAAGAAGGCAAGGTTTTCCTGTCGTGTGAACAAGACCTAACTTTTGACTACAAAGTTGTATGATGTGTTTTTCCAGAATCATTAAAATGTAGGAATTCTAGGAGTTAAGGTCAAAGACTAATAAGCAAACATGTTATGACTTTGATTTTATGTTTTCTTTTTCATTAAGATTACTGCCTTCCCAGGGGAGTGGGATGGGGGAGGGCGTGAATTAAGTAGATGGGGACCGAGCCCTGGGTGTCATCATGAACTGTCGAATCAGTGCTGTCCTCCTGAAACGAGTCGGTCACTGCATATTAACTAACTAGAATTTAAATAAAAACTAAAACCCCGTATAAATCGCACTGTGGCATGGTAAGAATATAACAGATCTTCCCAACATGATGGAGTTTAAATAGAAAGACTAACAGTAATCATTTGAAGAATATTAAGCTATTTCTAAAACGTTTCTATTGCAGGTGGTAAAAGTAGAAATTCAAATTTTAAAAATGTACTCTTGAGGAAAAAAATAGAAAAATAATTCCTTGAAAAAAAAAGATTATTGCCTTTGTAATAAGAATTTCTTACTTATTGGAAACATCTGTATTAGGAGAGGCACCGAAGTTTACCTTTTTTATCTTGCCATCTTTTATAGGTCCCTTATTTTAGTATATTTATTACTATCATTTTTTAGTGTATTACTAAATAGGAAATAGAATTTTAGGGCATTTAAAAAATCCTCTAATTATGCATCTATTCCTTTGTTTAGCATTTCTCTTTGGCCTCATTCTTAAAAGGATTTGAGGCCTCGCTTTCATTATGTTGATATAGAATTCTCGGCCCCTTAACACAGAAATAATCCAAGACTTTGCCTTCATTGACCACACTCTGTACCTGACCCTGAATATGTGTGTCCTGTTGAGCTCTGGGAAAGCACCTTGTAGTTTACTCTGATACTTTTTTTCCCCCTCCTGCATGTGGGAAATTAGACTTGTTTTCATTTGAACAAAGTTACATGTTGTATGTGGCATTGCATGTTGTATGTGGTATCTCCCGTGACTGTTATTGCTGAAGTGGAGAAGATCGAGGGGTGAGGGGACCAGGGGTAAGGAGAAGCCCTCCTAGGACTGGCCTTCACCCCTCGAATGGTGCTGCTGTGACATCAGTGGCCCATGGGAGTCTTGCCATCAGGCTTGGGTCACGTTCTTTGTTGGTAATGACCTGCGGTGGAGACCATTGAGCTCCTTCGTGTTAAATAGACCCCATGTCTTCTCAGTGAGATTAGTCAGACTTGGGTCATGAATGAAGCTTATCACCTGGTGTCGGGGGGAGGCTGTGAGTGGGGGGTTAAGCCTGATAACCCTGGTGTCCCTCCTGAGGAAGGCAGTCGCAAGAGTACTTGAGCTCCACCTGCCCTGAGTGTTTTTCAGATTCAGGCAAATTCTTACCAGCAGGATATATTTGGAAAGAGGGGTGGGTGGCATCATGGCTAGGCTGGCTCTATAGGTGAAGAGTGACAAGTTGGTCACTGGTTTTAAGTGTGTGGGTTTTCCTTCCTTTCTTTTTTTTCTTTAAGGTTTGTTTATTTATTTTGAGAGAGAAAGAATCCCAAGCAGGTGTGGAGCCTGACGCAGGGCTCGATCTCATGAATCATGAGATCATGACCTGATCCAAAATCAGGAGTTGGATGCTCATTGGACTGAACCATCCAGGTGCCCCCGCCCCCTCTTGTTTTAAATAAACTCTGCCCACAACATGGGTCTCAAACACAGGAATCCCGAGATCAAGAGTCACTTGCTGTATGGACTGAGCCACCCAGGTGCACCAAAGTGTGTGGATTTTTCACAACACGTGCCTCAATAGTGTTTTCCTGGTAATATTAGCATGGCACTATTCGTTGAAGATGAAATGAAAATCTGAGCTTGTTTTTTAGTATTGTGCAAAGGACTGTAAATACTCATTAACTTATTGTTGATATCTGGTGCCCAGGGAGGAAATATTGATCACGTTTGTAATATTTTCTTCCTTTTTGAGCTCTTGAATTTTTAAGAAAACAGGTAATATACTTACTTCTTAGATCATTGAGTCCTGTACAGGCTCAGCAAATGCTGTTAATGAGGGAGGGGTGGCCTCACCCTCTGCCAAATCCAGCTCCAGCAGGTCCAGGGCTCCTCTGAAGGGTGGATGGTGTTGGCACGAGTGAGATGGAAATTGGCGAAGGGAGAAGGGAATGAGAGGGCCACGAGGTTCTTTCTGATCAGCAGGCAGGCATCTCTGCACTGCTGGCCGGCATCTCTGCTGTCACTGGAGAGTCTGCCTTTTTTATTAAACACATGTATGGGATACAAAACAGAAGTGGCAGTTGCCTTAGACAGTGATTTCTGATGACAAATACTTTGGTATGTAAAAATTTCCCAGACCATAGATTGGTAGAAGACTCATGCATAATTTTTATTAACAGTGATGGAAGTAGGTGACTAGATACTTATCACATGGGGAAGGAAGGAATCTTTAGCATTCAAATACAACGCAATGTTTTTATCACAGCAAAGACAAAAGTTAGTTCTTTTGTGAGCAGGGGTCAACAGCCTGTTTTCTAGGGGAAGAAAAACTGGTTTTCTCAGGAAATGTAACATTTGCTCCTATAATCACAAAAGAAGAAACTCCTATAATAAGTTTTTTTCATAGAGTACAATTCACATTTTTTGCATAAGAAGACAAGTCACTCCTGATATCAGTCAGGCGCCTTGGGGTCGGTGCTCAGGCAGAAATTGAGTGGGGTTGAGTGGGTGTAGACACTGGTCGCCATCTGATAGTGGGAGACCTCACAAACCCGCCTTCCCTCAGAAGTGGCTCCCAGCAACCCTCCCCCTTCGTCATTTGGCACGTGGAAGGTTCTGTTGTTGCCTGTCCTCCATCTGGAATAATCTATCCTTTCCTTGCATTTTGAAACTCATTTAACACTTTGTGTTTTCTGCCTTATTCCTCTCATTTTTGTATATATTTCTGAGTCCCTGATAAAGCCTCAAATTCACAAGTACAATTACAACCTTATTTCTCATGTGAAATAGGATGAAACTGAAAGGTCTGAGACCGTTAGTGATTATAAAAAGGCTAAAGCTAATAAACTAGTAATTTACGTGAAATTAATATAAATCTATAAAGTCCTCTGCGTCATCCTGGTCTTTATCGAGTTGTCATTATTAGACAAGAACTTCAGTATCCTTACCCTGTTGTGCCCTGGGGTTGGTGAAACAAGTCAGGCTTGATTCTACAACCTGCCAAAACCACAGAGAAGAATTGTTGGGTCCTTGGTCATCATCTGCTTTTATCTTGGCTTCTCCTTCTTGGATGAGTCAGTTGACAAAAGCTTTTTCTTCCAAAGCAGTTTGGTTTGTGCTGGGCCCTTGTTCTTGCCCAGTGGCTCTTACCTGTGAGCCTTCTCACCTTGGGAGAAAGTGCAGTACCACGTGTATATATAATAAAAATACATATCTTTCCCTGCAAATGAAAGGCCTTTCAGTTTACACCTACATTGTCTCTACGTCTTGGAAAAGGTAACTGGTTCTGTGTAATGGGTCCAAAACCAGTGTGTACGTGTGCAATGGTCTGTGCTTATCTTCTCTGTTTATCTAGCAATTATGTGTAAATATTTCTTCATATCTGCCATGTGCCAGGCACTGGACTAGGATATTGGGCTGAACAATATCGACAGAAGTTTCTGTCCTTATTGAATCTTTCAAGGAAATGGATATAAATATAGGTAGTAATCAGTGGTGTGAAGGCAAATAAAACAGGACGTGGGGAGAGAACATGGTATGTGGGGGGCTCTTTAGGTGGGGAAATCCTGGAAGAGTCTGAAAGGCCGACTTGAATGTGGATGAGGGAAGAAGGAATCACATAAAAGTTGGGAGAGGAACATTCCAAGCAGAGGCAGATGGGAGGGACCTGACATGGAGAACGAGTTTGGCAAGTCTGAGGACCTGTCCCAAGACTGGCTAGGACTGAGTGAGGGAGGACTCGCGTCACCCTCACCCTGTCTAGGAAGCTGGGAAGACTTGGGGTGTTTGCAGGTGGAGGCGGACTCCGCTGTCTTCGCTCTGTCACTGAAGCAAGTCTGTTTTCCGCTGCCCTCTTACCCCTCCTCACCTCCACTGTGATGAGCTGCCCTGGACTATCTTAGTCATCTTCTAAAAGCCCTCACCGTGTGACAGTGCGAGGGAGCTAATTGTAGAAGGGGCAGAAGGAAGCAGACCAGTTAGGGGACCGCTGGAGATGTCTGTGCCTTCCTTGGTGGCCTGGTCTTGGCTGGGAGCAGGGGAAGGTGGGGAGAGGTGGTTGGATCCTGAGTATGTTTTGAAGAGAAGCCGCCTGGATTTGCTGGCGGTTGGGGTGGGGACGAAAGAGGAATAAAGTGAGACTTCTAGTTTTGAACTGTAGCACTTGGGTGTGTTGGTAGCACTGTTTCCTGAGAGCAGAAATTCTGTAAAGCAGGGCGTCGGATTTTGATACGTTGGGTTTGGGACGTGCACCACATGCTGAGTAGACGGGTGGGGTGTGGGCAGCGGCAGGTGGGCGGACTCTGGAGCTCGGCAGGTGGGCGGACTCTGGAGCTCGGCAGGTGGGCGGACCCTGGAGCTCCGGAGTCGGTGTTACTCAGCTGCACTCGTTAGGGAACCGTGCTCTGTCTGGGTTGGAGACCAGGTAGTCACTGGGAGAACTGGTACAGGTGGAGAGAGGATGGGGCCACGGCCTTGAACCCTTCAGTGCTCCCGGGTTGAGACTTGGAGATGGACAGGTTAGAAAGTAGTGGCCAGTGAGGGTGAAGACAGCCAGTGGGGCCTGCGGGCCCCGCAGCCGTGAGAAGCCAGCATTTCGACAAGAGGTTCACTGTGCCAAGGTTGCTGAGGGCTTTTATGCTGTGAGCAGTGGAGAGTCAGATGTTATTTCAGGCCCTGGGTGCCAGCGTTCCTGTCGATACCACAGAAATTCACCGTGTCTTCCTGAAAAGTCCTTGGAAGTGGGGTGGGACTCTGGCCGTTGATGTCTATTGAATTATGGCTATGCCAGTCTTTTATCTTTTCCAATATATTTGCCTGTAAATAATCCTTCAAGTATGGCTGCCAAGAGCATAAGCTAGTTCCAGTTATCTGATGGGCATTCCCTGGTTTGTAACTGGGGTTTTCATATGCTGTCAGAGCGAGGTGTATTTGGATAGCTTGTGGAGTGGAGATTTTGCAGAGGCAGATGAGGGGGTGATTGGCTCCCAGGCATGGGGACACAGTGAGTGTGCAGAGGCGCTGATGAGCCAGGCCGCCCACCAGAGCTGGGCTGCCCCCAGGATCCCCATTCCCACTGAGCGGTCGGCATCATCATGCATCCGTTCGATTTTGCGAGTCCCAAATCTGTGTCCTCGTGTTGCATCCCGTCTCTCATCCACCATCATCTTTCCACTGAGACGTCTTTCCTCTCTTGCGTTCTGTGTCTTCTACACCTGTTCATGTGCATGGCAGATGCCAGCCTTCCATAGGCCGTCTCTCACTAGGTCACTGCAGCGGCCTTAGTGAATTGCCTTCCTGGGTCCTCTTCTGCCCTTACATCTGTTGTTCACCCTGAGGACTAGATTGTATTTTTAAAACTAAATCTGCTTTCGTCACCTTCCCTTCTTAGGTCTTCTCCCTGGCATCTCATCACTTGCAAGAGAAAGATCTAGAGCCCCATGTGGCCTGCCCTCCCCTGCGCCAGCCTTGCCCGGCCGCGAGCTCACTATGTTCCCTCCCCCATAGGACACTCATCCCCCTCTGTCTCTGCCCCTCCTTGACCCTGACCCCTGCTTTGTGTCTCACCTCCATAAAGCCGATCCTGAGTCCGAGTGGGGCTCTTTTGTTTCAGAACATCGATTCTCACCTGTGTTGTGCAGTTGTGGATTATTCCTGGGGGGTCCCTGTCAGTTTATAAATTCCCCAGGCTGGAGCTGGGACCGTCTCTGCTCCCCATGCCTGGCACGCCTTGGCGTCTGTCACACGGAGACCTTCGTGGTGTATGTGTTGAGTCACTTGACTTTGGCACATAATAACGCAAATGGGAAACAAAATCCTCCTCTGGAAAAATGGGAGATTTACGTTAGAAGGACACTGCTCTGATGGGAGTGGCTGAGTTTCCCATAGCTGTGCCCAGCTCCGTCCTCTTCACCTTCACCTCTGACGCCCCTGCCATCGCTCTCTCTTTGGGCTCTCCAGCTGCGGACCGCCCCCACATGGTGGGATGAGTGGGGGCCCCAGTGAATGCTGCTTCCTGAGGATGGAGAGAGAAAGGAGAGGAGAGGGCAGGGGAGGGGAGGAAAGGAAGGGCATCTTAAACAGACTTCAATCTCTGTGGAACCCGGATGCAGGGCTCGATCCTATGACCCAGGCTGAAAGCAAGAGTCAGAGTCAGACATTCAACCGACTGAGCCACCCAGGCGCCCAGAAATTCTCTATTTTAAAAACGTGTCTAGTTTTTTTGATGCTCTATAAAAGGCCAGCCTGTGTTTTTAACCCCATTTCCTTTGAAGATACTAGACTGTAACTGGGAAGTAATGGCTTCCTCTGGGAGATTTGTCTATATTCACCTATCCTTAATAGGAACCAACAGTTTAGGAACTCAGGAGTTCAACCACCCACATGGAATGAACAGTGTGTGAACTCCCATGATTTGTGGGTGCTGAGTTACATTTGTCACCTTATAGCTCTCGTGGTTTGCCTCTGTTCCCCTCAGTTCGTGCCCAACAGTAAACAGATTGTTACCAAATCAACAGACCATGGTTTTCATTGCCACAGCCTTGGAGGTTCGTCAGGAAGCTTCAGATTGGCTCTCAGAGTGAGCCAGTCAGCTGCCTGGACCCCGGCGTGGCGTCGAGTGTTTGTTTAACACGGACTTCTGCTCTTCCTGCCCCCAGTGGAAGACATTTAATTAAGTTTGGGGATCCCTGCGGTATGTAGTATTACGTAGCTGTTGAAAAAGTCATGTTGAGGAAAGATGCTTGCTGACGTTGGAGAATATTTAATAAACATGCTGGATAATGCTTACTGGTCATATGTTATGTGCCAGACACATATAGCAACATGTTTAATCTTTAAAAACTATATGAGATAAATACCATTATTTTCCTAAGTTTACAGAGGAGTAGTAAGTAACCACTAGGCAACACCCTCAGTGCCGTGTATTTTAGTCTGCTTTTTATCTAACAAAACAGTAGGCATAAGGTAATGAGCAGTTGTCTTGTAAAAATTACTCACACATATACATGTATGTATACCCAGCCCTATTGAGATGGCGAGACCATAGGTGATTTGGGTGATTTTTATTTATTTCTTTGTGCTTTCCAATTTTTCTATAATGTAGGCAAATAACTCTTATGAGTAGAGGGGGGGAAACAGGTAGATTTTTATAGCAGTAAATAAATTACACAAAGTAGGAGGAGAAATGGATTTCAAAACGGAGTAATTGTCTACCCAACTTTGTTCTGTACCTCTTTGTTTTCCGTCACTGGCAGAAATTAAGAACAGGGTGCAGTTATGTAAATAATTGTTCAGTTTTCAGACATGTACTTAGAGATGATTTGCTCAAGGGTGGGGTGAATTTGAACTAAGGTAATACTGAGTCTCCATTTAAGAAGACTTTTTTCCCCATGAAAGTATTTAGGATGCTAATAACCAAGCACTTTCTTATTACTTGAATGAGAACTCCTTTCCTTGACTGAAGGTCTCTGGACATCATCTGTGTCTGTGTCTGGGCCACTCTTGTCAGTCCTCTCCCTGCATTGTGACTGTCCTTTGTGTTACCACTTGAGGCAGCCAGCTAAGGGCATAGAATTGCTTCCGTTCCACAGAGATCTTCTCCCACACCTCCTCGTAGGACCCCCACATAGGGTGGTACTCTTTCTTCCTTGTCACCACAGTCCCCGCTAGTCATCTGTCCCTCCAGCGGCAGCTTAAGCAAGTCACTATTTCCTTTCTCCTAGAAAGTGAGTTCTGTGACAGGCAGGGGACATCCTTGCCTGTCCAGCGGGCTATACTCTGCCTGTGTTTGGTGGGCAGACGAGGTGCTTTTCAGAGATGAATTATCACACAGTTAATCATCTAAGGCGTGAGTCCACGCTTAGACCAAAGGTATAGGACTGAATTAAAAATAGGTTGGGTAATGATTACGAAGAACAATTTTGAGGGCTTTCTGGAAAAGCGAAGAGGACATTCCCAAAGGATTAAAAATATGTGTCTAATGCTTGTATTGCCTTATGTCCACCTGGGGAAATAGACATCCTGACTGTTGGAGAAAGATTCTAGTACACTTCCAAGAAGGAAATTGAATACAAAAGAGTTTGCTGTTTTCACTCACCTGTTGTCATCTGAGACTCGAATGTAGCCTATTTGGTTAAATAAACTGTCCACCTCCTTTTAACTCATTTGCTTGGAAAAATCATGGTTTTTTTTTTTTTTTTTTTAATCTCTTTCAAACAGCATCCTGGTGGGGAAGAAGTGTTAAGGGAACAAGCTGGAGGGGATGCTACTGAGAACTTTGAGGATGTCGGGCACTCTACAGACGCTAGAGAATTGTCCAAAACGTACATCATTGGGGAGCTCCATCCGGTAAGGACCTTCCTGGGGGCCCTGTCTCCTCTTTAAGGTTGTGGGTTGGCCTTGTTCCAAGCCGTCGACTTGCATATTACGAAATTGAGGGAGTAAAGCAAAAACAATTCTTCTTGAGTTTACAACACCTTTCTTGTCATGAATCGACTGGAAATGTCTTCATATTTCCCTGGCTATAGTCTCACTGGCACTTAAAGTCAGGACGCTTTACCCCAAGGCCATGGCCTGGGGACAGTGCCTCTCAGACTATGAAGTGTCAGAGCAACTGATATTAGAAGGTGGGAGTCACATATTTTTTTTCTTAATTTTTGGTTTTTTTGACTAAAATATTTTACTTAAGAAACACGCTTCTACTTTCTTTAATTTGAGGATATTTTAATTTTAAAAAATTAAGAAAGTTTTTTTAACCCTCTTAAATGAATGAACTCTACCTTGTATAAGTCCAACACATTTTTTTTTCCCCTCACTTTACCCCAGAACTTTGAGAATATTACCTTTGGTGTCAGTCCACGGACTGACTTCGGGAATATGTTGGCCTGCTTCAGCTTTTGTATAAACCTGGGACATAATACGAATGTAGGCCCTTCTGTGGCGACTTTAAATGACCCTGTGAAGCTCTGCTAATCTGAATGTAGCTGAACACTTGGGAAGAGGCAGTGGGCTGTCCAAGCCCATAGCGGCTCCTGCGCTGTGCGTGCAGCCGTTCCCACCTCTGGAGGGCCCCGGGGAGCTCTCCGCCCGGCCCCCCAGCTGCTTCCCAGCCTGCGCTGCCTCGCCAGAGCCGACCAGAGGGGGCCGAGGCGCTGTCAGGAGGCGGCCAACAAGAAATCCCATAGGCCTGTGGCCTCATTCCGAGCAGGCACTGGGAGACCCCTGGCAAATGAAAACCCACGTGAAAAGGTTTGTTGAGCGATGTTTCTTACGATGGTCATGGATGAAAGAAAGCTTCAAGTCGGCTTTTGATGGCCTGAAGATCAGAAATCTTAGAGCAATTTCCTTTGAATGGAGAGGTGGGGATTGACGTTTGTCATCTGGCGGTAGGAGGTGGTGCTCTGGAAGTGCGCCTGGTGCCTGGAGAGTGCTCACCCGCGTGCTTTCCTCAGCTTCACGCTCCTCATTCACCAGAGGAGGGTGTTGCACGGTGACTGGAGGGGCCTTCCCTGCGAATGTTTCTTTCCTTATTCTTTCCTTTCCAAAACTTGTGGCGTAGAGCAGGTGGGTTTTCAGTCTGTGACGATAGCATTTCTGCCTCACCTGCCTCCTGGGCTTCTGTGTGTCACCTTTAGATGCCCCTCAATTTGGACTTCCTCAGCCAGAGGTTTAAGAAAATTAGGACTCTGCAATTGAGAGATTGCAGGAATGCACTAAGGACATCACACAGAATTACACACACACACACACGTACACACACAGATTACATTCAGAGGATAAAAAGGAAGAATCTAATTAGATCTCACTGCTCTCTGAATGGAAGATCAAAATCCAAGTCTAATAAATATATATGCACATCAACATAGAAATATGATTATCATGGACGATCTAAACCTTGGAACTCTAGATTCAAAATTAATCCCGTAATCAGTTGTTAATTTTTGCAGCCAACTCAGATGGATCAAACTGTGTGAATAACAGCCTAGGTAGATGAACCTAAAATGGTAATAATTACTGAATTGTAAGGTTTTTAAGAAATCTCAATAGAAACGAGTGCTTTGGACATGATACTTTTGTAAATGTTCTTTCATTCTGTAATGTGCCTTTTTTTATATTGCAGGACGACAGATCAAAGATAATGAAGCCTTCGGTAAGTGTGTCCCCTCACGTGTCTTGGTGCCACATGTGTCTCCACTGTATCTAGTACCTGTCAAACTGAAGGACAGAGGTCTTTTACCTCTTGGAGGACAACACAGGTCTCTCTAGGTTAGATGCATATGAAGCCTGTTGGCTCAGGAAAATACTTCGTGTATAGACCAGCCGTTGTGTTTCATTACAGCAGCTCGTGTGTTCTCTTTTTGTAAGACCCTCAATCCTTAATTTTTTCTCGTAATTATCAGCAGCTACCTCTTCAAGAGCTTCTTTTTATAAGTAGCACCGTGCTTCTAATCTGAAAAATTTGACACAAACCTAATTTTCAGAGAACATAAAGTCTGATTGAGGAGAGATCTTAGTACTTGAACCTTGGTGATCACTTCCCGTGTCGTCTTCATCTCTGTGTCCCCGGGACACATAGCAGGTGTTAAATAAATATTGGTTGGATGGATTTAATGTTAGTCAAATTACATAATTAAATGCAACTTTTTGATGTATTTTTCCTTAGGAAAGGAAAAAATTCTTGGGATACTAATGTCCTGGTTCACTAGCCCTTCTCTCTGACCTGATCATCTCACACGTCTGAAGATAAATCCATAGTAAGAATTGATGCCAACAGTCAGAATCCCTGACAAGTATAAGCAGACAGAATACCTGCTGGCCTGTAGTTAACGGACTCTGGAGGAAAGTTTTGTTTAAGCCACAGCAAGAAAGGATAGTTTTTCCATTTTGGTTTTTCCTCTTGGTTTTATTAAGGACAACAGTGAGAGTCCATGGAGAACTGGTGAACTCATTTACTAGCTGTGAAGACATTGTCTTTAATCTACAGCAAAATCAAAGCAGTAAATCCAGTAGAGCATAAAGGCCAGGCTCACCTTTACCCCCAGGTGGTACAATAGAAGTCTTGCATAAGGCTCTTTCATACAAAGCACCTTCATTTATGTTCTCTTCTGTCCCGGTTCCAAAGGGCTTAAGTTCAGTGTTGGTGACCTGCGTGCTTTGGGAAGATAAGAAACGGACTTCAGAGTTTGAATGGCCTCTAGCATAGTTGCCGAGTCCTTGCTGTTCGTTCATACAACGTTAACAGCTTTTTGGGGGCTACTTTTGGGACAGCTGAAATCGGTGATGCATGTAGTTTTTGCTTTTTCTCCACAGTCTCTCAGGGAACAAATAGACTTTTTTTCCTGTTAGGTGTTCAGTATGTAAACAATCTTGGTGCAAATCATTCAGCTATAATAAAACAAGGATTAGATGAGGCTCAACACATTAACTTAGACTTAATGTAGGTCCAGCCATTTCCCAAACCGTGATGCCTACAAACAGAAATTAGGGCTGACGTGGTCAGCAGGTGCCCTACCGTGCCGTCACGTTTCTGAAAGACAGACTTTTCCTCTCTGAGAGCACAGGTGATTTTGCTTCTGTCAGCAGAAGTGTTTGAGGAAGTGGCTATGAACTTGCCATCTTCCTTCGAGGCCACAGGAGGTTCAGTGAAGGAAACTCCGTGACTGCATTTCTGGGTGCATCTTTCTTGTGCTTCCGAGTTTGCCAGGATAGAGTCCTTAGATATTTCTGTTGTTGTGTCTCTGCGTAGTGATCTTGCCTGCAGCAAAGGTTATCAGCTTACACCTGCCTGAAGGAAAGCACGGTGTTTAGTTGCCAGAGTAAGATATTTGTCGACAGAAATGATGCATTTTTAAACACATTTGTATCGATACATGGAGGATATCAGCAGTGTCCGTGCCTGTTCTTGGTTGTGGTTTTCAGATCACTGCTGTTAAAGGACTTTATTTGGTTCTCGTGATACCCCTGTGGACCCGTAGACCTTCCAGGGAGGGTGAAAACAGTGAAGCTCAGACCTCCTTCTGGCCGTTGGCTTTGCTCAAGGTCACACACTGCAGAGCCATGGCCAGCGCCCGTCTCCAGCGTGGCGGGCACGGTCGCTGTAAGCGTCTAGTTTGGGCTCTGCACTGGAAACACATCGGTTAGGCAAGCCTTCCGATTCGGGGACAGGCTAAGGTAGATGAGTGTATAAAGGAGAGGGCTTTGGTTTGCAGACTTGACCCTCTTTTTGTGATTTTACATAGCGCTTCTCAGGGACTGATGGAATTGTTGACCTTTCCTGTGTGAACTTGAACCCCTCAAGGTCATGGAGTGAGCAGGTGGCAGAGTCTGTAATAAATGACCTAGTCTTTTCTGCCTGTTGGTCGTTGATGTATTTGTTAGTTACACATAGAAACCCAGCTTAGGCCCCTCAGACCGCTGGATGGACAAGACTCTTTCATTTCCTTTCTCAGCGCAGTGGTAAGTGGTGATTCAAACTTCTGCAGTAACTCCAAGGCACCTCTGGGTTAGGACCCCCCCCAGAAAATAAACACTGGGAAATATATGTAATCTTTTCAAGTACAGCTCTTTAGAGGATCAAACACCCTAACAGTGTTTTAGCTGCGCGCTGAGTCAGCATTTGGAGGAGCAGGGACAGGCCAGTCTCCTTTCATAACATGCACGTGCTCGGTGTAACAAAATAACAGGTCTGTGTTTGCATTCTGTGTTATCTTCCAGGCTTCCCTTTCCATTGTGACAATAACATTTTACCTTTTATGAACCGTCTAATGAACTGTTGCGCCCCGGTTTTCAGAACTCATTACATCTTCTAATAGCTGAATAATAATTTTGCATAGTCCACTGACTTCTGGTAATCCTTGTTAATTTTATTCATGTGTACAGAATTAGAAAAACCCTTGCTCTAGTCATGAATACTTTTTGTAGTTGCTAAGATTTAACATTGCTTAAAAAGGTAACAAATGTGTGAAGTTTTCTGTTTAAATGACTTATTTTTTTCCCTCCTATTGTGTCAGGAATCTTAAAGGCCATGTTTCCAGGTTTGTGGGTCTCCTAACTGCTTTGCTTGCCCTTCCCTAAAAGTCTCCTGCCTTTTCGGGGGGGGGGGGCAGTTCTGAATCGCGCCCTGCTGTGTGTAGCTTTGCCTCCCTGCAGGCTGCTGCGTGTGTTGCTGAGGGCTTACCTCTTGTGCTTTGGGAGACGTAGGAGGTGAGCCATCTGAGGCAGTGCCCTACTTACCTCCTTCCTTCGAGCACTAATACTTTCGCTGGTGTGAAATTTCAAAAGAATGCTTCTTAAGTTTTCAAGCCCCCAAAAGTTTATTTTTTCTTAGGCCTTAGTTATTCAGCTGTTGGGGGAAAAGCCAAAGTTAGTTCACTTTCATGGTACTGACAAGAAGAACGTCTCTCAGAAAGCTCTGGAAGGTAAATTAGGCTGCACTGTGAAAGAGCCAAGCACAGCCACACAGGACATCCTTAGTTTTAGAGAGTTCTTGGCTAGTGACAGTGTGAGAAGTCAGTCCCTAAGGCCCCCAGTGTCTTTTTAGAGACGTTAGAGGCCAGGAAAGGTGGTGGTCCAGAGTGTTACAACTAAATAATTAGTTACAGTGTTATTTTTTTTGAAGTTTACTGATTGATTTTGAGACAGTGTGTACACACAAGTTGGGGAGGGGTAGAGAGAGGATCAGAGAGAAAATCCCCAGCAGACTCTGTACTGTCGGCGCATAGCCCGATGCGGGGCTTTATCTCAACTCTGAGATCTTGATTTGAGCTGAAATCAAGGGTCAGATGCTTGACTGCGCCACCCAGGCGTCCCCAGAAAGTTATAATTTAAATGACTGGTTTTACTTTTCTCTTTATGGTTGACATGTCTTTTATTGCAATTTGGGTAACTTTACTTCATGTAAAATTTGAATGAAATAACTAATGTTTTTATTGAATGTTTCATTAGTGCTCTTAAAGAATTAAACTGCTCTTCCTAAAGGTAGCGGTGGGGTAATGTGTAGGTGTAAATGAGATCTGTCTTCAGTGTCTACATTATTCAGATGTGTACGGTGTACAGGATACCTTATATATAGCCTGTTTTTAACATTTTCTTTCAAATTATCTAGGTTATGTTTGTAAGTAATTTAAATACAGATGGTTCTTAAAATTTTTTTCTTCTGAAAAAAAAAGGTGAAATTGGGCATTTTAGTGAAACATTTACGATGTAATTTTCCCTTTCAATGTGTTTTGAAGAATGTACTGAGTAAAATATGGTGATCTTATTTACAAAGTTCTTCGTCAGTTGAATAAATGTTCAGATGTTCCCTTTACGTTTACTTTTTCTCTCGTGTTTCAGGAGACTCTCATTACTACCGTCGATTCTAATTCCAGGTACGTGGTCGTTTTCACAGTAACTTGAGCAGAAGGCTTGGAGAGTCAGGGTGGGGTTAGGGAGCCCTCCCCCGTTTGAGGCACAGGCTCCCACAGGACCCCCCGCCCCTCCCCCAGTGGACATCCCACCGTTGTCCCCACTTGGCACCCACATGACTCGGGACCCTCTTCAGAACAGCCCCGCATCTCGCCCTCTGTCTGCATCTACCTTGTAGGACAGACAGGACACGTGGGTCTCCTCTTCCCCACGGCCGTCCTGTGGCCAGCACCGTCTTTAGCTCTCCAGGCAAACGTCTCCTTTCTTTTCCCGTTCAGTGTATGATCCGTTTGTAACACTGTTGTGAATAGGTGTCTCTGGGCATGGTTCTGTGTTCCTCCAGGTGTAGCGTGAGTCCCTTGCTGTAGGGACTGGACTTCTGTGTTACAGTCCAACATCTTGTTAACATTTCTGGCAGCTCTACCATATTGACTTGTGTCATTGGGACTGTGTGTATCTGTGCATCTGGTGGATAGAGATCCTTGGCCCCAAGGGCAAAGCCACACATTGATGCCTCTTTTCTTTCACCCTGTCTGCCGCAACGGCCCCAGTCTGTCGGTGTTCTGGCGCGTGACCTGCCTTCTGGCAGTGGTTGGTTCTTACTTCCTCCTGTGTTTCACGGACAGCACAGTTTCCTTCTAAATGAAAACTGAAAACCCCACCAAGATGAAAGTTGGATTTTAATCCTCTTGCGGTTGAAATCTTGTTAATGAACATCTTCTTATGGGTTGGTGTGTGAAGAGTTTTACAGGGTAGAAAGTTTTTGCCAGAAAGTGCGTGTCTTCATAGGTGTTATCTGGCTTAATTCACATCCTTCAACCAGCATATTTTGTTTTCTAAGAACTTAAAAGTTCATATCTAAATTGAAGATCATTCTAGCTTTATCCCTGATTTGATTTCTAATCTGTCATTTATAGTAGATCAGAAGTTCTGAGTACCAGGAATGAAACAGTGTCCGTTGGGGACTTTTCTGAGTTTCCCACCTGTGGGCCACAGAGAAAGTAGTTTGGGCGTGCTGCTGCTTCAGGCATTAAATCTACTGTGCATTTGTGCAGATTAGGTTTTCAGGACAGAAGCATAGACTAAGTTGTGGACGTAGCAACTTCAATGGTCCCGTGGTTCAGCCTCCTTAGCTTCACAGTCCAGGGGACGCGCTCTTTTCTTGGTTATAGACCTGTTGATGGCTTTCCCAAAATGAGAAGCGTGGTTTTTGGTTCTCGGTTTAGTACTGTTTTAAATTCTTAATGTATGTAAGTAGAATAAACCTGCAAGGAATATTCGCTTCTGTGAACTTGTGATCTGTAACTCCGAGCTCAGGCCCTTAGATAAGTCACGAGTTGGAGGTGGCATCTCCTGGGGTGGGGGGAGGGTGAGCGGTTCAAAGCTCTTTGCGTAAGTTTATACAAAGAGATTTAAGTGGAACAGGGGTGGGGCCGTTAATTTTCTTATAAAGCCAAGCAGGTGCTGGTATCTTAGGGCATGTGACGTGCTCATGTCACTTTTAACGAGTCAGTGGACTTTTGATCCAGGTGTGTTAGGTAAGAAAAATGTGCCACAGTGGTTTTCACAGTCATCAGGAGGAGCAGAGGTTTGGAGTCCTGTGTCGAACACCATCCAAGTGTCATTGCTGTTTCTTTCCAGCTGGTGGACCAACTGGGTGATCCCAGCCATCTCCGCACTGGTGGTGGCCCTGATGTATCACCTCTACACAAAGGAAGACTGAACACATTCTCGGAAGCCAGTGAAAGAAAAGACTGCTTTGGACCAGGGGGAAGGAAGCCAATGTTAACTGCTACAGCTGACAGAACCTTCACCTGAAAAATAATTGTAGTGCCCCCTGTGTCTCTTTTCTCTGACCTTAGAGCCGAACCAAAAGGAACTCTCTGTCCTTTCTACTCTTGAACTCTTAGAACGTGCCTTTTTGTTCATCAACTTTTTTTGGGTGTTCCATCACTACGTAATTTACTTATTGTAGGCATGATCTTTTAAAAATATATCTGGCTTTTAAAATACATCACCACGTTTGCCTGTCTATTTTGTATATAATTGTCTTTAACATTTAGAATCGGATCATTCAGCTGCGTCATTTAATGCGCTAATCATTCAAAGCCAAGCTGTGTCTGGGGTGTGAGGAGGGGAACGTCCCTGGACATCCTCCCGGCCCCTTCGTGGCCTGCTGAGCAGCCGGTTCCGCCTCTTCCAGCGGAGTTTCCCTTTCGAGGGAATTACGAAAGACCCAAAAATGAAAGTTTTCTTTAAATTTTTTATTGTTTATTTTTGAGAGAGAGAGAGATGGAGTGCAGCCGGGGGAGGAGCAGAGAGAGAGGGAGACACAGAATCCAAAGTAAGCTCTAGGCTCTGAACTGTCAGTGTAGACCCTTGCAGGGTTTGAACTCAAGGACCAGAAGATCATGACCTCAGCCAAAGTTGGACTTAACTGAAGATTAACTGACTGAGCCATCCAGGTACCCCCCAAATGTAAGATTTCTCATTATTCTACTTGAAATAGAGAATAAAAAGAGAAGGTAGCCTATAGGACCTATAAAAAAGACTCCATCTCTTTGATTAAAAGAAGCCCGTGAACTATAAAACATAAAACCTGTGAACCACGAGAGGACATTTCAGCTCTCCCTTCTCACAGACTGAAAATACTCTGAGGAGGTTGACCGTTCATATAGGTTCTAAAGTTTTAAAAAATTCCTCATTCTGAGGCAAAAGCCGTTTATGTACTCCCGTACGAAAATGTGGATTCCCCAACTTTGCAAAAACATAATTTGAAAGAGAGAATGGGAACTTGGGATCTGCTTTCTGGAGGAGGTCAGCTGGTGGTGATGGGCCGTGAGGGATTCTGGGACGGACGGCTCTGTGCGGCTGCTCACTGGAGTCCCAGGGGATGAGTTCTGCCTTCTTTGTGTCTTATTCTCAGCCTCGTGCTGGTCTTCTCTTGAATGTGGAAACTGGAAGGCCGGATTAGAGTCCAAGTACGTTGTAGTTACGTGTGACTGCAAGCATCTGTGGGCCGGCTAACCAGCCGCTAAGCGATGGAGTTCTTCCGGAATAACTAACACACATTGGGAAGGACCTTTTACATGAGAGAGTATTATGTAAGAAGAGGCAACAGGCCCCAAACTGTGTGAAGCCCACATCAGCAAACACAGGCTTAATTCCTAAACTGATTGCAGCGTCAGCCTCTCCCAGCAGTGGACTCCTAATGCCACTCCGTCTGGAATTATCTGGCAGCACTAGTGAGGTAATCCCCTTCCCCACTGCGGTCCCCTCAAAGGAAGATGGTCCTGCGAAAATCCCTTCCCTTTCCTGCCTTTTGTGCCCGTAACTCTACCATTCTGTGCCGCCCCTGGACACTTTCTATTTACCAGATGGGGTCCGCCCCATTCGTGAGTTGTTGAATAAAACTAATAAGGTCTTTACATTTGATTCAGATGAATTTTGGATTTTAACAGATTTGATGGCAATGATGGGATCCGAAGGAAGCCCCTCACGGCTTTGGGGGCGAGAAACACCGGCCTGGTACCCACAAACCCTCCGTGTTTCTCTGCTTCCGAGGGCCGGGGGTGAGTTCCTTGTGGTTCTGAGCTCTGCTCGCTCTGTGTCAGGCGCCTGACCAGGTCGGCTCTCTGGGCTCTCGTTTGTTCCGGTGCCTGACTCCACCTTGAGAACCGCTGGGAGTCTGGGCTGCAGCCCCCGTCTGGGCAGCGTCCTTACCCTTGCTCGAATCTCTGATTCCATGTTGCTGGTGGTTCACGCCACAGTTCTGCATTTGTTTGGGGACTGCTGGCTTGGTCCTGCCCCCAGTCCACGCTGGGACTTGCTCGTGGTTGCCAACTGGGGTCAAACGAGGTGTGGCCTGGATCCAGTGTGTTGTGGGGAGGGGAAGGCTGTTGCTAATGGAAATCTTGGAAACCAAAGGCTGCATAATTGGTGTGCATGAGTTGAGCACTTAAACACTGTTAGAGCGCTTGCCACCTAACTTCATCCACAAGAACAGGTTAGATTGGCGCTGGGTTACCTGCCAGCCTCAAGGAGGTCTCGGTGTTGTCAGGTCCAAACATCACACAGAAGACCCAAAGCCTACGCTCAGAGAGTTGCGCATACCACCTTTCCACACAACTACTTATTTGAGGTCTAAGAACTGTGGTCCCAGAAGCTGTAGAAATTTATAACAATGACAAAGTCTTATTAAAAAGAAACCTAGAATTACAATGGCTATTATGAGAAACATTCCTGTTAGACAAGACTTTGAAAGGAACGGCTCCCAAACCAGACAGAGTGGGTTACCCCAGGTTGCAGGAGATCCCCCTCAGATACCTTAAGCTCCTGGGACGCCGGGGTGGCTCAGCGGTTAAGCATCTGACTTCGGCTCAGGTCATGGTCTCATGGTTCGTGAGTTTGAGACCCCCCCCATTGGGCTCTGTGCTGACAGCTCAGAGCCTGGCGCCTGCTTCTGATTTTGTGTCTCCCTCTCTCCCTGCTCCTTCCCTGCTTGTGCACTCACTCTGTCTGTCTCTCTGTCTCTCTCTCTCTCTCTCTCTCTCTCGCTCTTGCTCTCGTGCTCTCTCTCAAAAATAAACATTGAAAATTTTTTAAAAGGTATCTTAAACTCCTTGGTCAAAGAAGTGAACCACCATAGTAACAGAATTTCCTAAACCCAAGGAGCATCTCCAAAAGTATCCTGAAGAATTTAGTCATTGCCAGGGCCAAAGTCTCCAGGCTTCCAGATCTCTATGAGCCTTTGCACACGCTGGTTGGCCCTGATGAAACCCGAAAAATGGATTCAGGAAACAGTTTGGTGTAAATCCAAAGCTACTCAGGATCCTCGATCTTAAACACATTTCCCTCGTGAACCAGAAAAAGGTCACAAAATAGTGATTGATCTCTTGAAAGACATTCTTTAGAAGAGTTTCCCCTGCACACACCATTTGGTTTATTATTCAAACATGCAAACAAAAACAAGGACTCTGTGGCCAACATTAAAGCCCGTCTGGAAGTGCTCTTCCTATGGCGTTCAGGTTCCATACAAAACAAGGAGGTCACCCAACCTGCTCTCGCTGCTTTGTTTGTAAATGGATCAGTCTCTGAGATTAGCAGACTGATTAAAAATTAAGAAAAAAAACAAAACAACAAACCAGGATGGAACGGAGCCCCCGTCAGTCTGATGGAACTCATGACTGCAGCCAGGTACTTTGGAAGGACTTTGGAACAAGACCGGAAGTGAGTGGCCTCATGGATGCCCCCATACCTACCCTCCAAGGAGACCTCCCTTATGGGATCCTCCCAGAGTTGATGGGACTCAGGAATTTTCTGGTAAATGGCTGTCACTCCCTTAAACAGCCAAGGGGAGCTAGAAATGAATGGAAACCCTTGCCAGATTCGGGTAGATACTGAAGTTACACTCTCTGAGCCCACTTGGGGCCTACAGATGAGGTTTTGGGAAGACTGGCAGATGCTGGCCAAAGGTGAGGGTTCCTTCCAGAGTCAGCTTTCCCGGATCTTTATCTGCAGTGCCCACTCAAGAGGAGAATGTAAGATTTCTTGTCTCTTCCTTTCTGAACCAACCCACTGACTCTCGACTCTCTGTCTTCCCCAGGGAGAGTTCTTATCTTCCTGCTTGTGTGGCCTTCTGCCGGCCTTGGACACAAAAGTCATCCCTCCTTCTGGCTGCATTTCGGAGTGACTCTGGATCGTGGGAAAGTAGTATTCTTTGCCCCTTCTTTGGGGACCCCCTTACACCCAAGAGGGGTTGTTCAATACCACCAAAAGCAATTTATTGTTTATCTGAGCTGAAAACCAACAGAATATTTAAAGGATTTTTGTAAAGTAGTTCAGTCAAAAGTTGGTCATACTGGAAGCTGATATTCAGTGCCTGATACAGTTCTTTTCTCCTAAGCTAAAATAAAACCACACATCCAAACCTTCTGAAGTCTGTGAAAAGATTTTCTAAAATATCCCAAAGACAAAGAGGCCTAAGTCCAAAACATAGAAATCTTTGATTTTTCATCTTAGTTGGAAACCCTCTCCCTGATAATAAACTGAAGGTAATTTGATTAGATGGACAGATAAGCCCCTTGGTATCATTAGGGTGTAATCTAATTCTTTGAGGAGTTAAAAACTGTTCTTATCATACATGTCCTAGCAAAACCAGAAATTCTGCTCTTTGAACAAGTCAAAGTTCACTATTGTTACCAATCCTAAAACCACTTCTTTTTATCTCAAAAGACTTGTAAGTATTGTAAAATTCTTTTTTTTTTATGTTTATTTTTGAGAGAGAGACACAGAGTGTGAGCAGGGGAGGGGCAGAGAGAGGGAGACACAGAATCCGAAGCAGGCTCCAGCCTCTGAGCTGTCAGCACAGAGCCCGACGCGGGGCTCGAATCCTTGAGTTCGAGGCACAAGATCATGACCGGAGTCGAAGGCGGATGCTTAACCAACTGAGCTGCCCAGGCGCCCCCGTGTTGTAAAACTTCTAACCTTAGAGAACAGAGTTTCTTCAGGGAGGTACTTGCATTTTTTTCCCCCTGTGCCTTTGGAATGTAAATGTTCTACCTGGTCTCCCTGGACTCTTAGCTAGGCCCTGTCTTTGAAATAAAAACTTCACGGAGGTAATTCTTATCAGAAGGAAAACAAAAGGGGAAAAGGTTGTTTGGAACTTAGGCAAATGAAAAACAAATATTAGTAAAAAGCTTTAGTAACCAGCAGGGGACCTTTACTTGTTTCATCTTCCAGACGCGTGATTTGGATTTAACTGCTCTTTCTTAAAACAGCGAGTTTTGCATTATCACACCTGTTTCATGGCTAAAATTTAAGGGGGGAAAAAAAAAAAGCAGTGAGGTCTCTGTGTACTTCTGTCTCTATGTATGTTTCTGTATATGTTGTGCATGTGTGGTATTTTCCTCCTCCAGATTGTATTGCCAGAATGAATTTTTAAAAGAGTTCTATTCAGTGGCTTAAAGAAAAGTGCTTATATGAATAAAGTATTCATAAAATTCTCAAACATGTAATAGATCTAAATGCTTTTCAGGTTCACGTGATCTGAGAAAATATTCAGTATTAAAGCTGATGAGCGGTGCCTGGGTGCCTCAGTTGGCAAGTGCCCAGCTTTGGCTCGGGTCATGATCTCACAGTTTGTGGGTTCGAGCCCCATGTCAGGCTCTGATCTGACAGCTCAGAGTCTGGAGCCTTCCTGAATTCTTTGTCTCCCTCTCTCTCTCTGCCCCTCCCCCACTTGTGCTTTGTCTCTCTCTCTCTCAAAAACAAATAAACATTAAATTTTTTTTAAAGCTGATGAAAGTGTGTTGGTTTAATTAAGACAGAATTATCAACATTAAATATAATGTACACATACATGTTTTATTGTACCTGGATTTATTAATCAGATAAGTTCACATTATCTCTTACAAAATTTGTCAGCAAGAATAATAAGTTGGCTTGAAATTTTCATAAGTAAACATAATTGTTGGGAATAAGTGAACTAAATACGTGTAGGTGGGGACAGAAAATTTTAGGTGAGCTTTTTAAAGAATTACCCAAATCTTTTTGGTAACCTGAAACCTTGAAGTTTTATTAAGTTAAATAGTCATTGACTGCCTAGATCATCTCTAAATAAAATACCAAAACATTAATTACTGAAGATGAATAGGTTTATCTACTTTCTGGCTTATTTTTACAGAGCAGTTAAGCTATTGAGGCTATAGGTAAATGTGTTTTGTGCCACATGGGGAAAGCATGTGTTTCTAGAAAATATAAAACGTATTTATAAATTTGGCAAGGCATAGAATGCTAACGTAAAAAACAGCTCACAATTGTTAACTTCTTCTTTTCATCAGAAATTAAGGTATTTTAGGGGTGCCTGTGTGGCTCGGTTACCTGAGCGTCTGACTCTTGATCTCAACAGCTCGTGAGACTGAGCCCCGCATCAGCCTCTGCCCTGACCACGTGGAGCCTACTTGGAATTCTCTCTTCCTCTCTCTCTGTCTCTGCCCCTCCCCTGTGGTCACACATGCTTGCTGCCTCAAAATAGTAAACCTTAAAAAAAAATCATTTACAAATTAAAGTATTTTAAGCATTAAGAATTTTAACATCTGAAAGGTACTAGAAATAAGGGACACATTTCTGTATGCAAGGAAAGTAAGATGGGTGTTTTTGGTAAGAGAAGGCACGAAGAGTGAAGATCATTTTTGTGGAGGGGAAAGAGGGTGATTTTTTCCTAAAAGTGAGGATCGTTATTTCAGAACGGAAAAGCAGAAAAACAGGACAAAATCTGAAGGGGTGTTTAAAAATTTGTAGAAGTTTGTGGAAAATGAATATTTGCACCACAGTATTTTGTGTGGTCAAGCTGGCTAAGATTAGAAGAAATTTCAGTTTAATGTCAGAATCTGCAAAATTAATGTTTGGGGTTCTGTCTGTTTAAAGGACAAAGTTTTCTTGGACTTTTGGTCTGCTCTTGGTAAGAGGTTGTAAAAGAGTTCTCCTTGTTAAAAAAATTTTTTAAGTTTATTTATTTATTTTTGAGAGAGACGGCAGAGGAGGGAGAGAGAGGGAGGGAGAAAGAATGCCAAGCAGGCTCCACACTGTCAGCATGGAGCCAGATGTGGGGCTCGAACTCCTAAACCATGAGATGATGACCTGAGCTGAAACCAAGCTTAACCGACTGAGCTACCCAGGCGCCCCAAGAGTTTTCCTTACCTTTTTAAGTAATCTGCCTAGAAAACAAAGATTCTAGATTTTATCAAAATAGTTTCCTGTATTTCATGATGTGTTTATCAGGTCTTTGATTATTAAAGAGAACTGAATCTTCTCTGTTCAAAGAGCTAAGATTTTTTACACAACTGTTTAACTTTCTGTATTTGCCTGCAGTCTATGTTGTAATGATTAAATGGATAACTAGTGTTTTTCAGTGACCTGTGATCCTGTTTGACCAAGTGTTTTAGGACCTTTTGATATTTTTGACAAGCTTCCCCCAAGCCAAACTCTAATTGATGTCCTTTGGAGCGGGAGATAACTTCAGAATCTTCTGGAGTCCCTGTAGCATCTCAGATTTGTTCTCCATACAGTTTTAGAGATGTTAAACTAATCAGCCTTTTGATACGTTAGTTCCATGGGAAGTATTATTGTCCAGTAAGTAATATTGAGCATTCTTTGTGTTATGTAGGTAGATGTTGTTAAGTACTCTAGAAAATTGTAAAGTTCCTAGAAATCTGATATGTCATGTTGTCAGTCATAATTTCAGTTATCTTAAAATGTTGTATCACAGAATAACTACATTTCCTTTTTAAGTGAACTCTCATCAGATTTAACAGTGGACATCTTACAGTCATTTGTCATTTACGGACAGTTACTGTTGTCATTTATGGACAGTTACTGTTCTATTCTGTTGCTTTTACAAAAAGGATGGTTGGAGAGGACCCACCAAGGACTCTTGGTCTCTGACAGTGCTGCCAAATTCCCGAGTGTCCATACTTGGGTGAGTATGTCACGACTGAAGAAGGCTCCACCAGACACGTAGTCCTGTGCAAACCCAGAGACCTCAGAATCAGATTGCCGGAAGGAATAGTGGACATCAGAGTAGGCTGCTTCCACACAAGATGCCGGATCAAGACTTCATACTTGACCCAAACATGAAACCTCCTCCCTTTCCTTTCCTTCACTCTGCTTTTGGCCTGGAAAGATAATACCACCGTCTGTATCTCTCAGGCCATTGCCACGGTGGGCGGTGGGGAAGGTGACCTTTCAGACTGCTGGATTTGTCACCAAAAACTCTGATCGGTCCGTGATGCTGGAGGCTCCTGGTCTTCCCTGGACCGGTTCCTCTTCTATCTACAATGCCATCATACACTAGTCACCCCACCCCTCAGAAGTCACAGACTCCGACTTTTATGGCCAGAACATCCAGTGCCTTGTTTTTGCCTTTCTCCAGTTGTCACTGTACTTGCCAGATACCTTGTACCCCACGTTCTTAGGATTATCTACTCTGATCTGTGCCCATCAGGAAAAGATCTCACCAGCAGTGTCCATCTTTACAAGGAATTTAGGATGACTCTTTATTTCACGTGTGGAGGTTTACTTTCCAGGTATGCTGAAATGCCCAGTGGTTTGAATGGGCAAATGGGACCATCCTTATACTGAATCCATTATCGGTGCCACCTTCGTGGGAATGGTGGGTACCCCGGCTGGATTTATCTTTGGGGTGGTCATCATCTCTTTGGGCTGTGGACGTGGACGTGGCAGGCACCTAACCAGGGCTGTGGCTGGTTCTCTTGGGGCTGCCACCTTCTGCTGTAGAACTTTAAGGGGTCTGAAAACCCTAAATTCACACCGAACCTTTTAGGCCATTGGCAAGATGTTAGCAGAATTGGTAACATGAGAGTACTCAGACCTACGATGTGTGCTCTGCTTGCGTACTTCCCCTGCCCCACAAATACGAGCAGACACTCTGGTATGGTGAGGATTGGGATGAAATGACCACATGTGCACCTGCACAGTGAGTGTTTGCACATCCCCCGTCTGGATCCCTTAGAGAAACGATTGCTTTAAGTTAGGATGCGGTGTTTGGTATGAAACCTGAGCAGAACAAATTGTAATTGTGATGTCCACAGCAAACAGCCACATCATGTCCATGGACAGAATCTGTGAGCCTGGCCGACCAACCCAGGCCGTCACCTCTTTCTGCTCCTCTCTGATGACATTTGTGTTCACTGTTACCTTAGCTGGAGGTATTGTTTGGTCTTGCCCCACATTGGGATGGGGAGCTCTGGGACTCGGGATAGCACAGAGCCCCCCTGGAGAGGTCAGGGTCCACTCCTGGGCCATCAGCGTTTGCAACATGAGCTTTCCTATAAGCCAAAGGGGAGCAAGATGGCCCTTGCCCTCAGCCAGCCCTGCGTCTTCCTGTGAGGAGTGAAGGCACGGCCAGGCTTCTGTATCTGCTGTGTTCGGCCCCTCAGTGCTCAGCAGGGACACGCTGGAGGAGAGGCAACAAGCAAGGATGACGTTTCACGCAGGAAACCTGGTGTCGTCCCCGGAACCCTAGGAAAGGATACGAAGTGTTTCCATCGTGATGGATGAAGAGAAGAAGGTTCTACCAGGAGGCATATCCTGTAGTGGACAAATGTTTAAGAATTGAGAGAGATGAAATCATTACATAAATTTTGAAACATAAGTGAGTCTTAGTTTTTGATTGTTGAATGTGAATATTTCCATTGAGATCAAAATCAGATCCCCGCTAGTGGGTGGGAACAATGCATCTGGCCAGGAAAGTGCTAGAACTGGAGAGCTAGACACTACTGCTTTCTGGCTAATCTCTACTCTTGCCTCAGCCTTCCAGGTGCCTCCTTGGCTATGTCCTTTTTCCTGCTGAGGCTGATGACACAAAGAATCTGCTCAGTCATGAAATTCAGTATGAACCCAAGTCTACATGACGTTTAGGAGCAGAGCTTCTGACGATCAAGGGCAGCTGGTCCTCCCAGTCCCACAGGTGATTTCTGCATCGGATGGTATTTGGAGTCTCCAGGACCAGGCTGAGGTTTGCTGGAAACGCTCATGCATCCTGGGGTGAGGCTGTCGTGCACTCCATCAGTACCATTCTCCTTAAAGAAACAAGCGAAACCAACGTGCTTGTGCCCACAGCCAAGGCCCCCCAGGGAAACCAAAGTGTGTGATCGCAAAGGTTTTCCCTCCAGACCAAGTAACATAAGGAATCGTGCGAATCGTGTGTCACTTTTAGGTGAGGAAATCTGGTTTATTTTCATGTTCTTGGAGCCATGGAGAATTCTGGAAATAACTGAATGATTAGAAGTTCTAGAAGAAAGACTATGGCATTCACATACTTTTGAGTGATGTTGGTCTTGTGAACACTCAGTAATTTTGAAAACTCTCATTTCATTGGATAATGTTTCTGTGAACCGAATTTCAGTTTCATGATGTTTGTCATGTCAGCAGCTCTTTAGGAGGATATCAGTTGAGAATTGTCAGATAGAAAAAATTAATATTGTTACACAGGAAAGGAGCATTACCTTCTCATTCGTTTCTTAGTTCACCAGTTCAAGAACACCATAATGGAAGCAAACATAGGCCTACGTGTTTGAATTTGGATTAGGCAGCGGTTTCCTAGATAATGATACAAAAAGCCCAAGCTTCAAAAGAATAGGTAAATTGAACTTCACCAAAATGAACAACTCTTTTACTTCAAAGGATACCATCAAGTCAGTGAACAATGACACAGAATGGGAGAAAATAACTTACAAATCATAAACTTAATAAGAGACCCTTAAAGAACTCTTAAAACTCAATAAAATATAACTCAATTGAAAAATGGGCCAAAGATCTGATTATACATTCTCCAAAGAAGATATACAACCGTCCACTGAGCACATGGATTGATGTTCAGTGTCATTGGTTGTTAAGAAAATGCAAATCAAAATCACAGTAAGATACTACTTCATATCTGCTAAGAAGGCTGTAATCAAAAAGTCAGATAATTGTTGACAAGGAGAAGTAAGAAAAGTAAGAACCGATGTGCACTCATGGAGGGAATGTGCGATGGTGTAGCAACTGTGGAAAACACTGGGGCGGGTCCTTAAGATGTTAAACATGGTGTTACACTTGGCCCAACAAGTCCACCGATAACATTTGTGCCTAAGAAAATTGAAAACAGGTCGTCAAAAACTTGTGCATGAATGTTCATAGCAATATTTATAATAGCCACAAAGTGGAAACAACCCAGACATCCGTCACCAGATGAATGGATAAACAAGATGTGTTGTATCTGCGAAATGGAATATTACTTAACAACCAGACGTGTTACGTACACGACGTTGTGGCTGAACATTGAAAACAGGATGTAAGTGAAAGAAGCCAGTCACAAAAGATGACATATTACACAATCCCACTTCTTTGCCGTGTTCACAACAGGCAAATCTGTGGAGGCAGAGTGTGGTTGCCTAGGTCTGGGGAAGAGGGTCCGGGGGGAATGGGGAGAGGCACCACTCTGTGCGGGTTTCTCTTTGGGGTGATGAAAATGTCCTGAGGTTGATTGTGGTGATGGTGTGTGTCCGTGAATGCCCTAAAAAACCATGGCAGTAGAGTCCAGATTAAATGGGTGAAGTATGGGAATTACATTTCAGTAAAGCTGTTACGTGAGAAATTCAACATGATCACGGTAAACTCATCGTCTAAGAAAGCGTTGTTTTGTCATTTGTGATCTCAGAAGCATCTATCCAGGTCCTGCCCTTGATGGGAGGCCACATCCCGCCCCCCCCACCCCCCCGCACTGCTTCCTAAAATCAGCCATCTGTTAAAAGTGGCCTCTTAACAAACGGGATATGAAGCCACAGGAGGGACTCATTATGTTTTGTCCTGTTACATAGTTTGAATGTCAATGTATGACTTTTGGGGGGACCTGTGTGGGTCAGTCGGTTAAGTGACTGTTAATTTTGGCTTGGGTCATGAGCTCACGGTTTGTGAGTTCAGGCCCCGCATCTGGGTCTGCACTGACAGCGTGGAGCCCGCTTAAGATTCTCTCTCTCTGCCCCTCCCCCACGGATCTGCATGTTCTCTCTTTCAAGATAAATAAGAAAGAATATGTTTCACTTTTGCAATTCATAGTAAAGTAAGAAATAGCTGGAATGATTGATCTGCTTGAATAACTCATTTCCCTTCTCCACCTCCCATGTGGCCACCTTTGTTTTGGCTTTCGGCTCTTCTCTACTGAATTTTGCTGTAGGTGCTCCCTGACTCCTCCCACGTGGGTCTAGCCGTGATATCACATGCTATTATTTTGTTCCATGCTGTGTCCTTAGAGCCTCTTCCACTTCCTGGAACCTAGGAGGTGTTTGTTGACTGAATAACTAAGTTAATAAGCGAAGTCCCTTGGCTGCCCACCCCCAACTCTGTTTCTAATCTCTTACCCCATCGCCCTCGGATGATTCATGCCACTTTGCTATCACTGTTGGTCAGAAGCGTCGGCAGTGTCAGTGTCAAGTCCAAGGCAGTGCAGAAAGCACTCGGCAGACTCCTTCTCAGCCTTTAAAGATAGCGATTTTAAGAACTACAGCCAGAAGGCTGGAGTGGGGGGGGGGGGGTCTGTTGGAACACAGGTGCATTTAGCTTCCAGTAGTTTCTCAGCACAGCACAGGCAGGAAAGGCTAGCCGGCAAAGCTCTGAGTCTTAACTTGTAGGATGGACCGTGTTGGTTGGTGAAACCCCATGGATGGCCTAGATCTTGGAGCCTGTCCAGAAGATGGAGGACAGGGGGCGGGAGGAAGGTTATCAGTAGCAAACAGGAGCAAGGGCAAGGCTGCCCGTGTACCCGAGGGTCAGGGAAGTTCAGCACTCTTGGACGTGAACTTGATTAGCTTATGCTAAAGTACGCTTTATCTCTGCCAGCTGCCGTATCATGACTTCAGCAAACTGGCCCCGGAGCCTCTGGACTCCGCCAGGCGAGTAAAGTTTACGTGACAGCAAGGCCAGCACCGAAAAGCCGTCCTTTTAACTCAAACCTGTTGGTCTGAGGGGCCCCAAGTGACGCTCTCCTCCTCAGAAAACAGTGATCATTCCAGCATTCAAGACTCACTACTGAGGCTTAGCAGTAAGGAGAGAGTGTGTTTCTCTTTCCTCTTGGTGTGAGCTTGGTCACGGGTTTGCCCCCGACGTTGAGTAACTTGAAGGAGATACACAAATGGAGAAGACAGAAACCGTTCGGGGATGTCAGGGACTAGGTCTCTGCTCTTGTCCCTGTGCTCTTCATTGTCAATTATTCTTCAGAATCGTCCCTGCTGAGCACTGTGCCCGTTCTTGCCTGCTTCCTGCACTTGTCAAGTTCAAACTGAATTCCACAGCCCTCTCGTCTCCCTCCTCTTGAAGCTGTTGTCATCAGAGCAGATGCTTAGCTTGTGGCCCTCATCAGTGTCCCTCTCGGTCTCCTCAAGCGCTCCTGAAGACCTGTTCTTTGTCAGTCTGTGGAGTTGGGCCTGCGGACGAACAAAACCGTTCCAATGCATTGCATCATATAGAAATTCATTCCATTATGCTTACAGGATTTCTTAAGGATTTCGGGTTGGCCTCCTCCCTATTTTTAGAACATAGTTGAAGCCCCTTTAACTATGTTTGGATGGTTGATTACTCAAAATCAGGAAAAGTGGAAAATCGTTTTATTTTAACTTATTTTAAGTTTACTCAAGTGATTATTTGTCAAGCGCTTTTCTTTAAGCATGAGCCCACTAATTGTATCAATGATGTATCATTTACATTTCCCTTACCCTTGCTGAGGGAGTTTCCATCAATCTTGTGGTGCCACAGCATTCCTGGAGTTCCAGAATTTTCTACCTGGCCTCTGTAAGTGTCTTGTCCACTTCTAACCATCCTTTTAACAACCCCTCAGTCAAAGAGGCGCCTGGGTGGCTTAGTCAGTTAAGTGTCGGATTTTAGCTCAGGTCATGATCTTGCTCCACAGGGGCTCCGTGCTGACAGTTCAGAGCCTGGATCCTGCTTCAGATTCTGTGTCTCCCCGCTCAACGCTCTCTCTCAAAAATTAACATTAAAAAGAATTTTTTTTCCCAGTGCATTCAACTTAGTCCTTACAGTCTTTATAGGAACAGCTCTCCTTTTGCACCATATTTTTTTTCAAGTTGCTTCGTATTGAATGAAATAGTGTGATTGCAGATACAGACCCAGCTAATACAAATAGACTGGGAGCCGATACAGTCCAGAAACACCCCACTAGTTAGAGTGAGGCGTGTCAGCACCTAGGAATTGAGCGTATCAGTGTGTCAGGGGCGTTGGGTGTGATGTATTTCGGAGGACATGGAGAGAGACAGCTAATCTTATTAATGCTATTGTTTTGTTCCTTGCTGTGTCCTTAGAGCCTCTCCAGTTCCTGGAACCTAGGAGGTGTTTGTTGACTGAATAACTAAGTTAATAAGTGACGGCCCTTGGCTGCCCACCCCCAACTCTATTTCTAATCTCTTATCCCATCGCCATCAGATGATTCATGCCACTTGGCTATCACTGTTGGTCAGAAGCGTTGGCAGTGTCACCAGGTCACCAAGTGCAGATGGACGACATAGCGCCTGCTGTAATTTATTCTCCTGACTCAACTGATTTGTTCTCACTCGACTCAAGCTTTTCACATTGTAAGTGGAAACTTAGAATTCGTGCTGGTGTTTGTGCAGTCTCCATAAACAACTGGCTCTCTCTCACAAGGAGAAACCGCAAAGAAAGAGCTTTCTGGTAACTTTTGCGATAGCTTAGCAAACTAGGCTTAAATCAGTGATACCTATAGTTTGGGGCAGCAGATTTCAGCTTCATAGTTGAGCTCCAGGGGGTCATTAGAGGCCCAGAAATTACAGGAAATGTTTTGTTCATGTGCATATTTTTCTGAGAATGGTAATAGTTACTTTCCTTAAATTCTTAGGGGGACTGATCTTCCCTGAAGATCAGGAACCACTAGCTGTTAAGTGTGAGGATGAAGGAAAAGTCACCCCTCTTCAGGTCACAACTGTCCCACCTGTGCACTGAGTGTCTCCTATGAGCCAGGAGCCATCTTGGCCCGGAGACACAGCCCTGAACACGATGCCACAGTCCTCACCTTCAGGAAGCGGCCCCCACGGCACCTGCCACCCATGGGAAGATAAGAGAGACCTGCGTGAGTCACCAATCAGAGAGCAGTGTTCTGAAAAGGGCCAGGCGGGGTAGGCAGGGCCAAGGGGAGAGGGGCGTGATTCTAAGGGGACTGAGAAGTCTGCTGTGAATTGGAGACATCTGGCTGTGGATCTGCATGAAGTGAGGGACTGAGTCATGCAGGTGTCTGTTGGAAAGCAGTTCCTGAGGGGGGACAGCAAGTGCAAAGGCCCTGCGGCAGCGGTGTGCCTGATATATCTAAAGAAGAACAGCCTGGCTTCGACAGCCATGATCCGATTTGAGTTTTGAGGGATCTGTTTGCAGATTATAGACTGTGGGTGGCCAAGAGCAGGCACCTAGGCTTAGGAATAATACATGTATTTACAACTATGTTTTCATGTATTAAGACTTTTCTAAGTGGGAATTTTTAAATTATATAGTTATTTTACAAATATTTATAGAAGAAAGACATAAAGTCAGAAATCTATGAAAAGAAAATTTACAGTGGTGGCCCCTTAAAAATAAGGACAATTAGCATTTCAATATATGTTCTTCCTGAAACCTCACATTCCTTTAGGAAGGTGAAATCACCTGGGAGAGATTGACTTTCACGTAACAATAAACAGCAGAGATCTGTCTCTATCAAAAAGCAAAAGGCTGCATCATTGCTGAATGTAACCCATTAGGAACTATTACTGTGTTTATTGTAGTAAAATATTCTGAAATCACTTTTAAAGGAAATTAGCAAGCCCTACACCCTGGCTACTCCCCTGTGTCCTGCATCACACATCAGAGAGGTTATTATATGACAAAGGTCTCAGCCCCACCCTAAGGCGGAGGAACACTGACCTCAGCATTCAGAAGTCCTCGGAGGAGGAAGAAGGCCCTCCCGCGCCCTGAATGGCTTTCCCTAAGGCTCCGTCCTGTGCCATCTGCTCTCCTCCACTCCTGTGACTTGGAGGAAGTCGTTGTTATGACTTCAGGCGTCACCTTGTGACTCCATACTCTGACTCCCCTAACCAGAGACCTTCCATCCATCCGTTCCTTACTGAGAGGCTCCCATATGTCAGTTTTCCTAGAAAGCCCTGGAGAAAAGGCATTGATCAAGTGGGAGAAGTTCCGCGGGCTGGCTTGGGCATCTGGGAGGTGGCCGTGCCCTATTGTCCGGGTTGGAGACACAGGCGTGGAGTCTCCAGCTCCCTGGACGGGGAAGCCTGAGCACTGAGGTGGGGGCGAGGTCTGGGGGGGTGCAGGGCTCGGGGCCACAGGGAGGTGCTGGCTGCCACAGCAGTGTCTCTGGGGGGCGGTCACGGTCACGGCAACAGCAGGTGCTGCCGGAGCGCAACAGGCTTTGCGGGGGCCAGGCACGCTTTCCACTGCATCTAATCCTCCCCACAGACAGGAGGTGGGCACGTCCTGTAATCTGTGTTAACGATGAAGCAGCAGTTGCAGAGAGAGGCCCCGAGAACTCATCCAAGGTCACTGGCAACTGACAGCTGGGGCCCAACTCCCATCAGGCTGGCTCTGAAGTCTGCTCCGAACCCATGTGCTGGGCAGAGACTAGAAATTTCCCCTAGGTTACTGGAGGGAGAAGGGGGCTGACTGGGGCCATAGGTCCCTGGGCTGAAAGGGCCAAGGAAGCCAGAATGTTCCCAAAGAGTCAGAAAGAGGACGAGAAAGGGAAAGTGGAATCCAGGAGTCTTATCTTGGGTGCAGCGGAGGTGGGGGAGGAGAGGGGGAGAGGTGCTGGGGGGAGGGGAGAAGAGGAGGAGCTGTGGGGGGAGGGGAGGAGATGGGGAGCTGTGCGGGGAGGGAAGGAGAGGGGAGAGGGGAGCTGTGCTGGGCAGAGGGGGAGGTGTGCTCTGGGGAAGGGGAGGAGAGGTGCCTGGGCAGCGCCAAGACGCCTGCTGGACCACGCACGTGGCTGGGCTTGGTGTCCCCAGCGAGGCAAAGGTCACCATCCAGTGTCCGCTTGAACACCTGCTGGTGGCCCCACACGCCCCACTGGCAGGAAGTGAGTTCCTCTGCCCCATGGCCTTCCTCCCCCGAGGTGGCAGCTAATGCCCGGGGCGCTTACCCAGCATAAAGGCTTGTTCTGGCCACTGTCACCAAAGTGCTAGCTGCCTGCCCTGGGCGTCCCTCTGCCACCAAGTGCCCATCCCTGTCTGGTCACAGCGCCCAGATTTGACTGGCAGGAGGCCAGCCTCCCTTACTCTCAGCTCTGAGATATGGGTGGGACTGACCTGACTCCTAACCCCAGGATGAGCCCTAATTAGCTTGAGCTAAGAGAATTCCCACCTCCTGGCCGTAGCGGAAAAATATTTCACTCAGTGAGCACCCAGTGGGAAAGTGTTGTGGGAGGGTGGACGCCTTCCCTCTGTGTGCTTCTGAAGAGACCATTTCTCGCCGCCTTCCTGGATGATAGGGTGTAAAGATGTGTGTGTTTGGAGGGTTGCAGCCCTTTCGGCATCATGAGGTACCTTGGGTCCTGCTGGGGTGAGGACTCGTGAGTCTGAGACCAGCCTGTCCCCGTGGAAGGCCGACTGGAAAGAGTGGGAAAGCTGAGTCCTTGAAGACACTTGCTGAGCTGCTGGATCACGCCTCTCCTGAAGCTGCTGTGATCTCTCGGGCTTTTATGAAGACTGGAAGCATATGACGGTGCTGATGATTCGAAAGTGTTGACTTACAAGAACGGCAGCCTGAGGGTTGAAATTCACGAATTCCCTTGATTCTCTCAGTTTTAGATGAGTGTTTCATCACTTGCTACTCAAAAGACATGTATGGGACCTCGAAGGGCGCCCCAAGGAAGGGGGGGCTCCCCACCCAGCCCTGGATGCCGGTTGCTCAGAACCCTCTGTGCGGCCGTGGCCAGTACCTGGGTGGGGCCAGTGATGCAGGGGTTTGCACCTGTGGCAGCGCGCCCACGGCGGGCAGGTGTGGGCGCCTCGGGCCTCACTGAACCCCACGTCCGTCGGCCCCCTGTCAGCCCAGCCCGGGAGAGTTCCCATTCAGAGCAAGTCCCAGCTCAGGCTTGCGCGCAGGAGCGCCCTTCCCTGGGGACCTTCCACGGTCAGAGGGGTGGGACGGACACGTTTCTCTGGGGGCATCCGCTGTCTCTGTCATGGGTCTTCCCTCCAGACATCAGCCCGGCCCAGAACAAGGGGCTCTCCAGGTGCACAAGGACGCTTGAGCTTTTTAACTTGGAGGGAGTATTTGGGGGAGGCTGGAGGGATTTGTGCGGGGCGGGGTGAGGCAGAGCCAGGCCGCGTTGCCGGCCGAAGGGAGAGTTTCTAGGTTAGACCGTGTACTCTGGACCAGGGAGTTTCCTGCTAAAGGGGATGCTGCTCTGAAGAACCGCAGGCTGAGTGAGAAGCTGTGATTAATTAGCATTAAGTCGTTATGTTCCATCAAATAATGGGCGTTTGCTTGTTTGGGAGAAGACAAATCCTAAGTCAGATGGTGTGCGTGCTTGTCCTCTATAAAATGTGTTGTGTGGATCGGGGGACGGGGCCCCCAGGACTCCTGGGGCGGGTGGGAAGTGCATGGGGCGGGGCCCTGGGCCCCCCCATCTCACCGCCGCCACGCCTACTCGGAGAGGAGCTGGTCCCCAGGAGGGACAGCACTTGCTTCATAAGCCAAACAAGGCAGAGCTGGCTTTTCCCAGCTCAACAAAGGAAATGTGTCCAGCGTGTCCAGCCATCAGAGAAGTTCAGTCGGAAGGCACATGTCGCCCGAATCCATCATATCAAAGGCCCAGTTCTTCTCTTAAGGCAGGGAGATTTAACTGACTCGGTTTATTTGTGAAACACGGTCCCCTACCTCCCGATTTGTCACTTTCAAGCCCTGTCCCCAGAGAGAGGGGGACATGCTCCTTATTGAGCCCAAGCGTATGTAGGACAGCTCAACCATTGGTGAACTCAGCGAGGTCATCACATCCACTGCCAGGGCTGAAGTCACATGAATTTCAAGCAGCTATTAAAATCCATGTGAAATGAAGGATTGCATGAGATTTTATTTTAGTTCGTTAATTCATTTATTTTATTTTAGAAAGAGGGCACGAGCAGGGGAGGGGGGTGGAGGAAGGGAGGGAGTGGGAGAGAGAGTCTCAAGCAGACTCCATGGTCAGCACAGAGCCTGATGTGGGGCTTGATCCCATGACCCTGGAATCATGACCTAGGTCAGATGCTCAACTGACTGAGCCACCCGGGTGCTCCATGCATGAGATTTTAATAGTGAGAATCAGATTCCAAGCATCTCTTGGCATTCGCCCTTCTGATGTGGGGATTTGAACCCCCAGCATTGTGGCAGTGTTTGATATTTGGATGAGGAAGGTATGCTTATTGTAACCACTCCCCCTTAGAGGCTAAAGGCTAAATCTGGCCTTGCCTTGCACTGTTCGGGCTGCCTTCCACTCTCATGTGGGCAGGAGAAAAGAACAAAGCTATATTTAATATCTTGTATGTATGCCTGCCATTAAGGGTTGGTCTGAAGTATAGCCAAACAATTAAGTGATAAATAAGATTTATATTACAGTTTTGCACATGATACCATTGAGTTCTATGATTTCACGAGACATAGAACTCTCAGCTTTCACTTTTCAGGGAATAATTGAGCTCTTCTTTGAGGAAACATGCCAGGAAAGCCTTTCTGGAAAGCCTTTCTGAGATCATTGAGAAAGCGAGAAGGCACAACTGGGAACTAATTTCTCAATCACCGTGAGTCACTAGTACAATAAAACATACGATAAGCAAACGACTGATACGTAACAAAACCTCGGCTACAAACCAAGAGTTCAAAGGCGGGTTACTTGGGGGCAGATTCAAGGCTGACCCACCTTGCAGTCCACTCTCGTGGAGAGTCCAAGAACGGAGGAGGAGTGGCCGGGAAGCACCCGATGTACCTGTTTGATTTGGACACAAGTTACTTGGCAACTGTTCTGTTCCACTGGTTTTACTGGGTCAGAGTTGGAGGTCAGTGCATCTTCCAGTGCGACCTCGGCTGGACCACGGGCCACGTCTTCGTTGTTTCGGCTCAGAACACACCAGATGGGCCTCCCGGGGCTGCCAGGGCTACTCCTGAGAAGGAGTTAGGTTTTGCTGAGCAGAGCCCATCGGTGCAGTTTCTGATAGACAGCGCATTTACATTCCTTCTAAATAAAAACTATCTGTGGTGATGAGAAATGACTCTCCTTATAGATTTGATGTATTGCATACGAATAATTGGTTATCATTTGTCATATGGCCAATATTTAAATTTTAAAAATGTGTCAATAAATGTGTGCATGTGCCAGAGCTGCCTTTACAAAACCCCACAGTGGGCAGTTTCAGTAGGAACTCAGTGTCTCCGTTCCGGAGCTGGAAGGCCGAGATCAAGAGTCGGCAGGGCCGGCTTCCCCTGAGGCTGGATGCAGAACGGGCCTCAGGCCTGTCTTCTGGCTCCTGGGGGTTTGCTGGCGTCTGTGGTCCCGTGGCTGCCGCTGCGTCCCACCAGTCTCTGCCTTTGCTCCCCTTCTGTGTGTCTGTCTTCACATTGTGTAAGGACCACAGTCATATTGGATTAGGGCACTCCCCACTCCAGTGTGACTTCCTCTACTCATTGCTTCTACAGTGACCCTGTTTCCAAATAGGGTCCCGCTCTGAGGTATTGGGGTTCAGGACTTCCACATATGAATTTGGGAGGAAGAATTCAACCCCTAATAGTCAGGAAACCTCATACTGGAGCAGAATTTCAGGGAAAATGTGGCCAGGACCCATTTTTTAAGAGATTAACTTAAAAAATTTCTTTTAACTCTTATTCATTTTTGAGAGACACAGAGAGAGAGGGAGACACAGGATCTGAAGCAAGCTCCAGGCCCTGAGCTGTCAGCACAGAGCCCGACATGGGGCTTGAACTCACCAGCTGTGAAATTGTGACCTGAGCAGAAGTCAGATGCTTAACTGACTGAGCCACCCAGGCACCTCTTATTTGATTAACTCTTAAGGCAGAAAAATACTGTGCCAGCAATTGGGGATACTGTATCCTCGGGAGGGGGGTTCCTACAACAATGAAACAACCACTAGATCCAGACTGACAGGAAACATGGCATCGTGACAGCAGCCCAGTGGCCCCCACGCGGGGAGTGCTGCCTGCAGCTTGGCCGCCTGCAGGTCGTCTGTGCAGCCCCTTGGGCTCTGTCTGTCCTCACGAACCTAGGCGAGCAGCAAGGAGCAGCAAGTGGAACAGACCGTGCCGTGGTGAAGAACACAGCTGCCGTGCGTGCTCTACACACTGGGCAGCCACTGGACCGGATGGTGCGGAACACGGGACAAAGTCCCACAGGCCTGTGTTGACACATCTGTTCATCACAGGAGGTTTGGGCAACAGGTGGTTTCACCAGGCGCTGCCGTTCCTTCGGGGTTGAAAACATGACCTGCCTGTCTGTGCCCATGCCCGTGACTCAGCACCTCGCTGGGAGCAGAGCTCGGCCACAAGGTGCCATGAGGCTCGCGGGCAGAATCCAGCCGGGCCTACCTGGGGTGCGTTCTCCCCAGTGCACGAGCGGGTGGGCGTCAGGGGGCTCTGCTGCTAAGGTCAGATGTTCAGTCCTTACCTGGGAGGAAGGGGGTGTTTGCCACCAGGCCGTGCTCTCTGTCTTTGCCTAAAGCTCTGTACTGAGTTTGCGAGTGACGAGGAATTAAAGATTACACCTCCTCAACGGCTGGTCTCACCCCCCCACTGACGTCACTTCTCACGCCAGCCAGAGTAGACTTTCAGTTAGCTTAACAAAAGCACACCTCATCCAAACCTCCTTTCCACTGCAGTGTTAGGACTGTGTTGATTTTCAGGCACGGAAATTGAGTGAGAACGTGTTAGAGAGAAGGTAGGACAGTGTCAGGTTCTCAGGGTTGAGACTGAACCTGGAGACCAGCAGGTTCTGAGCCATCCCCAGGGACCAGTGTCTCCCTATTTCCTTGTCACGTTCTCTTTCTTGTACTTTCCCGGTGAGTTTGCTCTTTTCCCCCTTCCTTTTCTGTACTGCTAGCTGGCCAGCATGCTCTGCATCTGCTAGCGTGCACGCTGGGAGAGCTAGCTTTCTGGCTCAGCTATGTTTTGCCAGAGCCTTCTGTGCCCCAAGGATGGATCCCTGGGGTCTGGGGACCTCTGTGGTCCAGTCCGTGGCCCCAGTGTGTCTCTGTGGGGATGGTACTTTCGGGGTAGTTTGCAAATGTGGGGGGGATGTTTTATCTTCTGTCATAACTGTACCCAAGCATTCACATATTAAAATAAATGTTATTACTTCATTATGAATGGCTTTCATTTTAGTTTTTCTTTATATTAGATGTGGGTTATTACAAGCCTACAGAATCTGGGGACAGGCATCAATACCCACCACTCCCTGAGTGGCACCCCATCATCGAACCTCACCCTCTCTGCCCCTCTGACAGCTGAACTCCGTCACCCACCGAGGGGGCTGAAAGCCGGCCACACTCAGTGAGTCGCAAGGCCGCTCAGCAGTGCAGGCCTGCAGAATGGGTCTGCACGACTGAGTCTCACATCTGTGCTCTGGCATCTTGGCCCTGCTCCCTGTACTCGTTTCCCCGCTCTGGTGCCAGCATCGAATGCTTCCTGAAAACTACTTGTCCAGCTCAGCTGAGAGGAGCTCAGACATTCATCCTGTACCGATGCTGGAAAGTCAAAGTGCTGCTTTCCAGATTAGTGGCATCCGACATAACCTCAAGATGGTGGTGGCCTGTAGAATTTCCTGGGTCAGACTGGATAAGGCAGACATGTTGTGTGTGTGTGTGTGTGTGTGTATTTAAATGTTTATTTATTTTGAGAGAGAGAGAGCAAGTGCAGGAGGCACAGAGAGGAAGGGAGAGAGAGAGAATCCCACGCAGGTTCCATGTGGTCAGCACAGAGTTGGATGTGGGCTCGAACTGTGGAACCGAACTGTGAGATTGTGACCCGAGCCAAGATCCAGAGTCGGATGCTTAACCGACTGAGCCACTGGAGCTCCCCAAGGCAGACATACTATTTTAAGTTGAGGGGAGGCTGATGGTCTGTACTTTATTTGGAGCTACATATGTATGGTTCAGTTACACTGAATTCACACGTGGAACACAATGTCAAGGGTTGAATTGCGTTTCCCCCAAAAGACGTGAAGAAATCCAAATCCCTGGTACCTGAGGACATGACTATTTGGAAATAAGGCTGCTGCATATGTGATTGGTTGCAATGAGGCCAAGTGGAGAGGTGGTCCCAGTTTTCAATACGTCGTCCTGAGCAAATGGTGGCGTGCTGACGGGGCCACACATGGAGAGTGCCACGTGCTGACGAGGCACAAGATCCAGCCAGAAGCCACAGAACGGCCACTGCCACCCCAGCTGGAAGAGGCGGGTCCACCCCTGCAGGTCTCAGGGGGCACAGTCCCGTCCACACCTTGAGTTTTGGCTTTTGGCCTCCAGAACTATGGGAGATGACATTTCTGTCATTTTAAGCCGCCTGTCTGTGGTCTTGCCATGGCCGCCCCAGGAAATAATCCAGGAAGAAACCGGGCCGTGTCCTGCTCAAGGCAGTGGGTCAGGGAGCGTCCAAGCAGCCGGCTTCCTCCTGTATGACAGCCAGTCAGGGGGTCTCTCTGTACCCCTGGACCTTGGCCTCATAACATGACCAGGCATTTACAACAAAAGGAGATTAAGATAAAGGTGTCAGTTAAGTAAAAACACAAGCAATTTTGAGGAATGTTTTGTTTTGTTTGGGAGGCTGTGGACGAACTGAGATGTGTTTGACATTTTTGAGGCTAACGTGATGCTTTCTGGGGGACCTCACCACCGTGGGGAGAGCGGCTCGTCAGAATCTGTGCTGGCCACACACACTGGACGCCGGGGAGAGGCTGGGCGGCTTCCTGCCGCGGCTTTGAAAAAGGACTGCTTGTCCTGTGATCAGTGTGTCCCGGCTCACTGGCACCGGAACACCAACTACCTACACAGGCCAACTTCTTCTGGCTGAGCTGTGTCGTAATTCCCGGAGGGGTGCCTGTAGTCAGAAATGCCTCTCTGGGTTTGTGTCACCCACTAAATGGCACTTGAGCCTGTGTCCTTTCTCTCCTATTCTCATCATCACATCATCCACCAGGTTTCCCTGACCCTGGGGCCCTGGAATTTTCCTCCTCGTATATTAAGAGCTGATTTGACCACCAGCGACGTGTGGGAGATGAGAAATTCTGTCAGGACTCAGGGTTTTCAACAAGTCAGTGGCAGTAAAAAAAAAAAGGAGGAAGGACTATGGGCTAAACTACTCTTAAGAGTGAGATCCGTCAAGTAAAATGTAGGCTTTACTTGTTTAGATCCTAATTTAAACAAAATGTAAAAAGGCATTTTGGAGATAGTTGGAGAAAACTCAGTATGGGCTGGGAACTAGATGATATTAGACAATCAGGCTGTTACTTTACATTTTCTTGGAGATGATAACGGCATTGACCTTAAGTGTTAGAGATGCGTGTTGATTTGCTTTAGTGTTTTTCTTGCCAAAAAGTACGAGGAAGCATGAGGTGGGCGGATGAAATGAGGATAGTGGATGAGGCCACATTGAGCACTTTCAATGTTCATTCATGTTCTGAATTTTTCACTGTATGATGTTGTGAGAAGAAGGAGCCAGTGGGCTGTGGCTGTGAGCCAGTGCTGCTCCAGATTCGTGACTAGGGCGTCACTGACTTCATTTAGTCAACACGGAGGCAAGGGAAGAACTCAGGTCGCACCCCAGGGCTCCCAGGGGTGACCCAGCAGGTGCACCGCTCCCTTTTCTCGTGAAAACCTGTCAGCTTTCTCTCCAAAACCACAAAGAAGGTGAACATCTGGGGGACCGGTGGTGGGGATCAGATTTTGGATCTCCTGTCCCAGTAGGGTCTCCGTCTGGGCAGCTTCCTTGGTGGAGAGCAGCACCCAGCAGTACCATTTTCCCATGAGCCACAGCCCTTTCTCAGAGTGTCCATATTGGTTTTCTTTGCTTGGCCTGAACCCTAGTACCATTTGTTCCAGAGAGAGAACAGAGGGAGACTCTTGTTTTATTTATTTATTTATTTTTAATTTTTTTAATGTTTTATTTATTTTTGATACAGAGAGAGACAGAGCATGAGAGGGGGAGGGGCAGAGAGAGAAGGAGACACAGAACCGGAAGCAGGCTCCAGGCTCGGAGCTAGCTGTCAGCACAGAGCCTGACGCGAACCCACGAACGTGAGATCTGACCTGAGCCGAAGTCGGAGGTGTAACCGACTGAGCCACCCAGGCGTCCCGGGAGACTCTTGTTTTATAAAGCTGGCTCAGATAAACACCTGCCCTTGGGAAGGACGCCGCCGTGATAGAATGGTGATCGTTCATTCATGTTTAAGAAACTGTTGATCATCACATCCACAGAAAGGCCATGGAAGGCCCAGACCTTAGTGTCAAACGCTTTTCCCCACGAAAAGAAGCCAGGGCTCCTCAGGGAAATGGCTGCTTTCCAGACAAGGACCATGTGGGTACCTGAGCAGGAATACCTTATACCACAAAACAGAATGACTTGAAATAAAATAAGACAGGACTGGGCGCCGGGGGGCTCAGTCGCTTAAACATCTGACTTGGGCTCAGGTCATGATTCCACCATTCGTGGGTTTGAGCCCCACGTTGGGCTCTGTGCTGACACTCAGAGCCTGGAGCCTGCCTCAGATCCTGTGTCTCCCTCTCTCTCTGCCCCTCTCCTGCCCCCACTCCCTCTCTGTCTCTTAAAAATGAATAAACATTAAAAAATTTTTAAAAAAAGATGGGGCTTGTCAGAAGGACACAGGAGACCAACTGGGCTGGGCTCCCATGGACGCAATGGAGCCCACCCAGAGCAGGCAGACAGCGAAGTACAGTAATGACTTACAAACCATTGGAAAAAATAGGAATCCTTGAGTGCATAATGATAAGTAAAGGAGAAATAAGTGGTAGAGAAAGGGAAAGAAAGAGCGATTTCTTGAGTGCTGGGGGCGGAAGGTCTATAGTCCTCACAGTGAACACTGGCTCTGGCAAGAATCACTATGGGTGCCAAGTGTAAGCCGGATATTTCATGAGGATCAACAGGTGTGTCTGCGTAGACTGCTTACTCATTGCAAGGGAAGCGACAGAAACTTTGCAGTGGGGAAACTGGGTAATGCCTTGACAGGGCGCTCAACGTTAGCATGAGCAGTGAGGGGCCCACGCACCGCGCCGGGGACAAGGCATCACTCCCGGGCCTCGCTGGCTGGGCACGCACCACACTCGAGCCCAGGACTGTTCCGCTGAGGGGAAGGTGAGACTCCTCTTCAGAAATGTAATGTCCCAGGAGATAACGAAAAGCTGCAGGAATCTTCTACACTGAGGATGACTAAAGAGACGAGACAAGTAGATGTGGTGCCAGACCCTGGACTGGACGAAAACGTGCTTTGGGGTCACCCCTCACGCGAGCTGTTTGCAGTTACAAGCCTGTCCCAGCCAGGGCCAACTTCCAGGGGACACCCTGAGACACACGGACCACTCTGATAACATCTCAACCTCACTGGTCCAGGCCCCGTCAAATCCGTATTGTGCACAGAGCTCGTCTTTCCCTCCCCTATTTAGAAACTTTCCAGGGCACCTGGGTGGCTCAGTCAGGTGAGCATCTGACTCTTGATATCCATTCAGGTCATAATTTCATGGTGTGTGAGTTCGAGCCCTACATGGGGCTCTGTGTTGACAGCACGGAGCCTACTTGGGATTCTCCCTCTCCCTCTCTCCCTGCCCCTCCCCCCAATGAATAAACAAACATGTAGAAAAATAAATCAAAGGGCTTGTTAACATACAAAAAATTTGAGTTAAAAGCAAGAATGTTCATATCACACTTTGTATAATACTAACGTGGTACCTAATATTATTACATGATGATAGACTATCTGTAAATACTCTTCTAACAGATATGTTAGGAATGACACTCGTCAGCTCTTGGTTTGCTAGGTATCTATGTTGAGGATTGCTGGTCTAATGTGTTACTGCTTCCTATGTATTGCCTGGTGGATGGAACGCAGCAGAGTATGGACACATGACACATCATCTTTATCGCTATAGGAACTGGCTGTTTCCAGAAAGTGAGATGATTGTTTATTGCCATTTACTCATCCATGCATTTATTTCTGCCAATATTTCTGGAACCGTGAGTGGAGATCCAGAGCTGCAAGCGTGTGGTGCATGGACGGTTGTCGAGGGGCAGCGATGGGTGGGCATGTGCTGTGACCGAGGTGTCCCCACGTTCTCAGAGAGCCCGGAGTGACGGGCACACAGAACAGAAAGAAAACGTACTTGAGACATAGTATTAGCACTAGAGCATGCTTTGCTTCCAAATGAGCACTGGAGCTGTGCAGTCCAGCTTTCCCTCAAACAAAATTTTCATTTGCAATTTCGGTAGATATTTCAAGTCGTGTTGCAACGCAGGCTGATTGGTACAGTTGGAGCAGACCCCTCAGGGCATTTGGGAAGGCAGTGCCCTATTGCTCCATCGGGTTCGGCACCGTGGCCCAGAGCATGTTCCTTGTTCTTCCCACTGCTGCTGGCTGGAACCGAAGGAGCCCTGAGCTGACTCTTGGCAAAGACGGTCTGAAGTCTGAGTGTTGCCTTCGGCTGACTCTGACCTTGGGTAACAAGTCCTGCAGCTTCTTTGAGTCCGGATTTCTCCAAGTGTACAAGAAGGGGCTGGTGAGAAGCAGCGTTCTGTTGCGCGGAAGCCAGTTGAAGAGGATCATGGTTGACAATTCTATTTTAAACAAGGAGAGCAGTGCGAACTTCCAAAATCAGGAGTTGCAATGCTGTGAATGCCTAGTATTTGTGATTTCTTTCTCCTGAAATTAGATTGTGTGTTGCACGTGGTGGCCTCAGAGATCTCTCACTGCTTTACGGGCTTAGCCAACACTATCATGTGGTGGCTAGGGTCTAATTTGACATCTTTTGAGATACTTGCTATGTCTTAAAAGTGATATGTACAGGGTTGTAAAAGGTGTTTGAATCTGTAACCCACTTTTACCTTTGTATAGTTCTGAATATGCCTGTGAACTTGGAGATGTCTCAGGTGGGTGTGAGGGTGGTTGGGCCATTGTCCCGGCCCACTTCCAGCAACACAGAGCAAGTGACGGGCATCTCCATTCTGTAGTAAAGGGACCCACTGTGCCCACAACATTGCATTGGGAATGACGAACTCCTTGTCAGACAGGAGTATTTGACTGACGTTTCCAAGTCTGCGATGCAGGTCGCTGGTGGTCCTTGGCAGGTTTTACACTTGGATCTATTCCTCACCTGTCCCCTGCCCTCCCCGTACCCTGTGTCACAAGAGCACTTTCACCGTGTGGCATCCCTGTTTCCAGAGGCACCAGCTCCGGTTAAGCTCTGTTAGCTCAGCACCAGGCAGGAGAGCAGGGCAGGGCAGGGGCGCCTGGCAGGAGAGCAGGGCAGGGCAGGGGCCTCAGGCAGGAGAGCAGGGCAGGGCAGGGACACCTGGCAGGAGAGCAGGGCAGGGCAGGGGCGCCTGGCAGGAGAGCAGGGCAGGGCAGGGGCGCCTGGCAGGAGAGCAGGGCAGGGCAGGGGCGCCTGGCAGGAGAGCAGGGCAGGGCAGGGCGCATGGTCTTCGCTCTGCCTCTGGGTGGCGCTGTGGTGGCTCTAACGCCTCTGGAAGGCCAGCAGTGATTTCAGGTAAGCCTGTAACTCTCCCACCTTTCCCTGTGTCCCTCTGTCCTTCCCTCAGTCGGCTTATGTGCTCTGTTATGGCGGGTCCCCTCCCGAAGGAAAGAAAAAAAAAGAACATCTCAAGACAACCTTGCTATTCGGTATGTGACAACATCCCTCACGGCCTTGTCACATGAGGCCACTTTAATCATATTGCATGTTTGTGTACCACATATGGGAGACAGAGGAGTAAAAATATATATTTAAAAAAAACACACCACGTGGTGTTCGGGGTTCAGTTCTTTGGGTACGAACCCAAGTGAGCGATGCCGGTGGGAATAAAGTTGCTCCCTGGAAAGAAAGGCCTCAGTGTCATGTCTCTCTGCGCAAGAATCCTGCTGCGTTACTTGAGGGCTCATCTGGGATTCGGAGACGGTGTGTTTCCACCTCCTTTGCCACCGGGATGCAAACCTCGGGAGAGGCAGCTCACCTGGCGCTGGTGGACACTTGATCCTTGGGAGACTCGCCCCCCAACGGGCTGCGGCGAGGGCTGCCGGGTGCGCCGCGGAACCCGTGAGGCCCAGGAGCCAGCGCAGGGAGCGCCTGGCAGACTGGCAAGAACCCGGGTTCGCTTTGGCAGACCTGCCCGTAATAGGCTGGAGGGGAGCCTGATCGCCTCCCAGGGCTGCACTAGTCACTCCAAAAGGAAGAGGAACGAAGCTGCAACTCCAGGGCGCCGGGCGCCGGGCGCTGGGCTGCAGGTGGGAGTCGCCATGTAACTGTGTGCGGGGAGTGTCTCTCGTTCGTTTTCTGGGTCAATGACTGTGATAATTAAAGCCAACTCTCCCTGGTCATTCTACCTCTGAACGGGGACTTTAAGGAATATTCCCAAGAAGCTACCGAAACTCCCTCTGTTTCTGGGAAATTCCCTGTCTTCTCTGGACTGACATGGACTGCCTAATTCCGCTGGTGGAAAACCAAACCAAAGAAGCCTGAAGTCTTCCCCTCTGTCTGAGCTCACAAGATTTACAACTGGGAATTCTCTTTCTCTGCCTTCTGCCGGCACCTCCTCTCTTTTGCCCTCCCTTCCCCCACTTGTTTTCTGCACCACCTGGAGGGTGCACACCTGCACACCTGACTCCTCAAGGCCTCGGGCACCTTCAGCTCCTCCTCCTCCCCTAGAGGCTGAGGAGCAAAGACCACCAAAGTCAGATTTCCCCACCACCTTTCCAGGTCAAAATTAACCATAGGGAACAAAGTGTCTTACATGGAGTCAAGTAAAATGTATTCAGTGTTTAAGTTAATTCAAGGTTGTTGGTTTGAGATAGACAGTGTTTATAAACATTAAATAAACAACAGAAACAAACGTGTATTCTACCTAGATTTGCTGAAGGTCAAATAAGCTCATGTTATCTCTGTTCCAATTTGTTAACAAAAGGATGACTTAAAGTGATGGTTAATTTTGTCCATCTCATAGTTCTCATGGGTGATTGTTAAGATAACTTTCAGAGTCCTTGGTAACCAAAAATGTTAAAGTTTTGCTTGCATGAGAAATTGAGATTGAATTCATTGGCTGTCTAATGAGATAAGAAGCTAAAGCACTAATTACTAGAGGTAAGTTAGTGCTTTTGTTGCAAAAAAAATCCTAAGGATATTTGAAACTGTTGAAAAACGTGCTTTGTGCTGAATGGATTCATAAGTTTGCCATCTAAAAAAATTCTGATATAACATAGAGTTCACAATTGATTACTACTTAGTTTTCACTGGAGACTAAGGCTTCAAGCAGTTAAAATTCTGCTAAGTGTACTTAAGACTGTTGGAAATAAGGAAAGCAACTCTATGTAGGAAGGTAGGAGGTCTGTAAGAAAGATATAAGGAATGAAATATATTTTTGTTAAAGGTAAAAGAAAGTGATTTTGTCCTAGATGAGACTGGTTATTTGGAGGAAAATGGCTTGGGACAAAATCTAAATGCAAAAAAAAGTTGTAGAAGGTTTGTGAAGGATAATCTTTAAAAAGAAATTTTATATACGATCAGGTTGGACTAAGGTTAAAATCAATGGATTTTAAAAGTACACAGGATTAAGATGAAAATTCCTCCTCCTTTGATCCAAAGGCTGGGAAGATGATGGCAGTACCCTGGATGGCAGCCTCCAAAGCCTCCACATGTGGGCTGTTCTTACTTAGCGGAGGAATGGGTGCCTCAGCCAGACGAGGGATGGATGATGTATCAAGAAAGGGCTTCTACTAAGATCTGTGGGAGCCATTTTACTCAGCTTAGCCCTTTGTGTGCCAAAATGGACACCCAAGTGGCTGAAACATACTTGTGTGGGCATTGGTGGAAAAGGCAGGGGAAAAGACCTTGACTTTGGCCCCGTTCACCCCCTCCCTCAAGGACCAATGATCAATATGTAAGTTACTGCTGAGCCAAAATAAAATTAGTGCATCCTGGGACAAGCAAGAAAATCTTGCTTGGTTACAGTCCGACCCCCAAGGTCCTACAGGCAGGAACCAGAGGGGTAAAAACAAAACAAAACAACAAAAACTTTATGTTATAAGGTTTAAGACAGATAAAAAGAGATTTAGGTAAATTTTTTAATTGGATAAATATATAAAGGCTTTTCAGAATATTACATATGTTTTTGAGTTGCTCTGGAAAGATATGACGCTTTTGTTCAGTCAGACTCTTAATGAACACTGATGTTTAAAAAGATTAAGGAAATCTAAGATTTAGTCCTTAAATTATGCTAAATTAGCCACTATTTTACAAGCAAAAAATGAGAGCCCAATGGCCTTCCTGAGGAGGTTGAGGGAGGCTCTCATTAAACATATGGCTATCGCCCTTGACACCCCTAAGGCTGAGATAATTTTAAAAGAAATTTGTCACTCAATCAGCCCTAGATATTCAGAGAAAATGCAAAACTTGGCTGCTGGCCTTGAAAGGACCCCGGAGGAGATCTTAGGAGCTGCCAATTGGGTGCATGAACAACAAAACAGAAAAGAAAGCTTTAAAAAAAAAACCCCAAGGCCTTAGTTGTGGCCTCACGTACCTTGTCAGACCAGACTTCCCGAGGCCCTGTCACCACGTGCCATTTCTACGGCCATCCAGAGCACTGAAATGAGAACACCTTCAGAGGGGACAATCAAAGTAAAACCCCATCAGCCGTGCCCCTGACACGGAAACAGTCACTGGAGATCTGAGTGCCCTCGGGCCGCTCTCTGTGAGGGCTCAGAGAGCCCGTGTCCCTGGAAGGGGCTGGCCGGGACCCGGCACTCTTCACGGAGGCTCCCCTAAACCCAGTGTCCATCAGAAACCCAGAGCTCGGCTAACTCTAAACATATGACTGGTTGATTTCCCTCTTACCGCCAGAGCGTCCTTTCCTGCCCTCCTGTCAGTCCAGGCCAACTATCCAGATGCAACCTGACAATTAGGGGCACCTCTGGAAAACTAACTACATTTTTCTCTCAGCCCCTGGGATGTATATGGGGAACCTGATTTTGTTCTCATTCTTTCCTCATCATGCCAGAGAGCCTACTCCCTTGCTAGGAGGGAACATTATAACTAAATTAGAGACCCTGGTGCTACTAACTCAGGACAGATAAACAATTATGTGAGCTTCTGAAAATTACCAGATACCAGGGTGCAGGAAAATTGCTGCTCTATCAGTTACTAAAGGGGACTCAATCCACCTACTCTCCCTTCCCCCCAAATAAATAAACAAATAAATAAACTGGGGCCTGACTTCTAAACAGTGTCTCCAGCCCTTGGAATGGTTAAAACAGAGCAGGGCAATGACTGTTCCCACACTCACAGAGCTGGAAGATTATTAAAACACAGCATCAGACCTTTCATTAAGGGAGGGACAAAACTTATCAAATGACTCAAAGTATGTTTTCTGGTAAAAATAATTGTCAAGGACAGTTCTGCAAGTGGTATCAGGCTGTGAAGTGCGTCCTAAAAACAACCCTTCCAACCACACACTTGCTCTTCGGACAATCAAGGACCTGGAGACCATCCAGGAAAGGACTCATTGGGTCTCACTCAGTTGCCAAGGTCAAAAAAAAAAAAAAAGATGCCAACATCTGTTTGTATGGGTTAATACTTAGACTAATTGGGTAGGGCCCTTCCCCTACACAACAGAAAAGGCACAATAAGTCATAAAAATTCTGCTTTATACAATAATACTCAGGTTTGGCTTACCTAAACATTACAAATTAATAATGGTAAATGGCTGCCTTGACTCTTTCTCTAGTAGAACTTCTGGCTCTTGAAAAAAGTTTTATTTTTATCAAAATAAAGCTTACTACTCAGCAAAATTCTAAATAGCATTAGATGCTTAAAAAACTTTTTTTAAATTAAACTAGGGCCAAACTCTTGGAAATAGAGCCACCACTGATTACTTACTGCTCTGGCTTCTCCATCCCCTGGGTTATGAGAGATTCTGTGACATATGTTGTTTACACAGGCAGGGTCTCTGCTAGATTATTTCACAGGGTTGGAAACTATAGACATGATCTTAAGATGCCGTCTTGTTGGTCAGTATAGTCTTTACTTTGTGTTTTTCTCTGTGTGTCTGCTGATGTGTATGCCGCTTCGTGCCGGCCAGCCTTCCTGGAAAACTGTACCGTGGACCACTGGACCAACCCCTGGGGAGGCGCTAACTGCTGGACCCCAGCACTGTCCCTGATCAGCTTGAAGAAGCCAGAACGGCCATCGTCCCTGGTCCCCCACAGCGGTTCCGGGCCCTGTTCCAGGGGAGGAAGAATTAGGGAAAGGAGGAACATTGGGCAGGAGAGATGAGGGACCTTCGGGGAGGCAGACCGCAGCTGCAGGCGGAGGCTGAGGAAGCAGACGGGGTTCTCCCTTTACCAGATCCTTTATGAGCCCCCCCATTATCAGCGGTATAAGGGGGGGTCTAAATGAAACCATCTAACCCTAAAACAACGATGCAGGCCCTCAGCTCTCCCCTAACCACCTTTCACCACCGGGTCAGAGAACGATTACCTATAAATCTGACCATGGACGCTCACCTCTTCAAACCCCGGGGATGCAATATGGATAAACGAATAAAATGTCCAACTCCTAACATCCCTCTGGAAGGGCCCGTTCACTGTCACTTTGTCCACCCCTACTGCAGTCAAGGTGGCCGGAGTGGGTCCCCGGATTCACTACAGCAGAGTGAAGCCGGCATCTTGAACCTGGGAGCGTATTCCCGGTCCATCAACGCCGTGCAAGCTGACCACACGGAAGGAGCCGTCTGCGAGCCCAGAGCTCCGGGGACCGCAGCCCTGCGTCAGGCACTCCGAGGCTGACCGATCGACGCCAGGCAGAAGCTTGAGGAACCGGCAGTCCGGTGAAACAAAAGACTGCCCTTATTTTTATACGTTTCCTTACTGTGATGCACTGTCACACCTTGTTTCTCACTATTACTGTGATTCTTCCTCCAGTCTTTGCCGTAGGATCGGCGGAGGCCACCCTGGCCGGCTGGAAATGGGATGAGAGGCTTCTGTTAATGCTTACCTTCCTTTTGTGGATAAGATACTTCGTTGGTACCAACGTGGGAAAACAATGACTATAAGAGACTAAAAAAATTAGATTCCCCACAAACCTTACAGTATAACAAAATACCCCAGTACTACTATTGGGGTTTGGCTTCTCAAAAGCTCCGTTGTGGGGAAAAAGCTCATCACCATCTCTGTTAAAAACTTAACATGCCTAGGCTAAAGGTTTTATAACGTAAAACCCAGAAAACGCAATGGCGGGGACCCCAGATCACCTTGAGCCATGTCAACACAGCCATCGAATGGCGGGTCCCAGCTATGAGGAAGGACAGCCTCCATTATACTTCCCTCGGGCTGGTCAGGGTCATGGGTGTTGGAAACTATTCGTCCATCTTTCTTCCTGCTCCACTTGCCAGAGAAAAACATTCAAAAATTCCAGTGTATGGGGACAGGGAGACACAAACAAAAGCAAAACAAAACAAAACAAAAGGCATCGCACTGTACAATTAACAATTAAAAAGTTAACCAATGGCCTCTGGAGCCTATAATCCAGTATTATGGCCCTGCCACTGGGTGGGGGTGGGGCATCGGGGCTACTGCACTCCCATTTGCACGCTCAACCACACAATCAGACTGCAGGCCGTTGTAAAAATTACAACCAGTGAAACTGCCAGACCTCTCAACCTCCTCGCCACACAGCAAGCCAAAATGTACAGTGCCATCTGTCAACATCGCTTGGCCTTAGAGTACCTGCTTGCTTCTGCGAGAGGTGTTTGGAAAGTGTAACCTGAGCAACTGCCGCCTACAGACAGAAGATGAGGAAAACGTCCTCGGGGAGATCTCAGATCGATGAGGAAGGTGCTCACGCCCCGGTCCAGACCTGGACCAGTTGGAACCCCCGAGAGTTATTCGGAGGGTGGTTTTCAACTCTTGGGGGATTCAAAAGCCTCCTAGGAATTTTCCGCCTTATTTTAGAAGGGGGTGTAATCTTACCCTGCTTAGCTCCCCCGGTTGTGTGGTCTGCCTCCAGTCTCGATGAGGCTGTAATTTAAAAAAAGAGAGAGAGAAAGAGAGAGAGATGTCCACTCATGTCATGATGTTATAGAAATATAAATCTCTAAACCAAGATGATACTCTTTGACCCTAAGTAGAGGGGTCCGAGCGTCAAAGCGGGGAGTGTGGCAGGGCCCCTCCCTAAGGAAAGGAAAAAAAACCATCTCAAGACAACCTTGCTATTCGCCTATGTGACCACATCCCTCACGACCTTGTAACATGAGGCCACTTTAATCAGACTGCATGTTTGTGTGTTACCACATACGGGAGGCAAAGAAGTAAAAAGTATATTTAAAAAACACGCCATGTGGTGTTCAGGCTCAGTTGTTTGGGCTTGAACCCCACTAATTGTCACGATTCTGTGTGCGAATCCTGCTACCCTGCATTTCTTCCCTCACCCCTGCATGGCTTTTGGGCTCTTTAACCAACAGCTTAGCAAATCCACTAGCAATGATTTTGTTCTCCGGTATTTTGCCTGGGTCCTGCTCTCCTGACTGGACCTTGACTGATGCCGGAGGGTTTGGGGGTGAGAGCAGGTTTGAGGGTGGTGGGCTGGGGGTGGGAGTGGGTGGGATTCCAGCATTATTCTGCCCCTGAAGAAACAAAGGCAGGGATCACATCGCTAACTAAGGTGCAGTGAAAGGCAGGCCAGGCTTCAGACCGCAGTGTCAGAGATGTCCTGTCGACCAGACCACCCCGAGTCCCGTAGAACTGAAAGCAAGGCAGGACCATTCAATGTTCACATTGTCCCGCAATATTAGAACTACCAGCGTATTGGTTTAGACACATAGAATGATGTTTTTACGTCAAATGGAGAGAAATGTAGAAAGTACATTGTTTTAGATATATTGTTGACACTCATCTCTCATTATTAATGAAAACTAGCTTTGAAAACATATTTCTGAAAAGGTCACAGGAGATGATGAAATGCACACAGGCTGTGAGATATAATCACTTCCTGATGTAGAAACGTAGCTTTCGAATATTTTGTCTTGTCCCGTCCTTCATGCTGGGGGCAAAGTCATGGCCGTCCCCACCCCTACCCTGGCTGCCCCCGGTCCAGGCCTGGGCTGTCCCACAGCTGGTGGCCAGCGGTGTCTAAAGTGATCATTTCTTCACTGACCAGGACTTCGAGCAATACCCTTAGCGAGAACCATGATGCTCCTTTTTAAGTTTTTAAATCCTTTTTGCTCACTTTTGGTTAAGATACTAGAGATCAATGGGATGGCCAAAAAGTATTTGTAAGTTAGTTATCAACAACCATATCACTTTATACGAGAGAAAAGAGCTTTACTAAATTAAAGTTTTGGAGCAAGAGATGAAGAGTAGATCCAGAAGAAAAGAGGGTGTTTCCTTGTTGATGTGTGTGTATGTGTGTGTTTGTGTGGTGTGTGTGTGTGTGTGTGTGTGTGCATCCATGTTTGCGTGTGCCTGTGTGTGTGCACTCTAAATATGGTCTGTAGATGTAGCAAACAGGCCTGCGTCTTGTTAAATTCTGCTGCGAGAAAGCTGACTTTGTGCTCCGTCTTTGTGGTATTTGCAGCCTTCTGAACGGGCAATGAAATCGTTTCTCTGTAGGTGGATAGGATTACAGAAGCATCCAATGTGTGCCAAAACTCAGGCCTTGGACGTTCGTTTCATTGTTGTCTTTAGAAACCTTTTATTTTATGCAGCAGCATTTCAGATTTTGTTTTTGGCCGCCTAGAGGCTTTGGAGTTGGGGTGATGCTACATTTTGAAATGTTGAAATTAGGTAAACTATTAATAAATCTTAGCGTGAAAAGATTTGAAAGTAAAAGAGAAAACGAAAATTCGGTGCAGCAGCCAGACTTGAGAAGAAGGGGGGATGGAGGCGTTGTTTTTGTTTTGTTTGTTTGTTTTAATTGATTTCTGTTGTTTTACGTTGTGATTTTGAAAGGGGCCCGGTGCTAAGTAGGATCTCTCTACCTGCTGAACATCTGTGGATCTTCTGGGGCTGAGCCCAGAAACCTCTCTAGGAAAAGTTTTCACCCATCACAGAGACACACAGCAGGACTGTGGGAATTACCATTCTTTAGGGAGGAGTGCCAGCACAGAAGAGTCAGAGAGTCACTTCCGGAATCACTCTCTGGGGTCCAAGACAGGGAGGGAGCAGGCCCCGGGAGAGCGTTGGCGGGGACAGATGGAGGACCGCTGGCGGCAGCCCCTGGTCCAGGCGGCCGGTGCACAGCCTGCCCCCAGGCCGTCCTGCCTCGCTCCCTGTCACCTTCAGAATCCCTGGTCTGAATTCACCCCTTCAGGGGACTGTGACCCACATCAACCCTAGAAGGAGAGGCGTTCACGGAGTTCCCAGAGCTGTACGACCCTGTGAAGGCCGTGCTGGACCTGTCCTGGTGGCCCTGTGGGACGCCCCTCGTGCTGCACAGCTGTTCTGTTCCAGGGCCTTATTCTGAGCGCCAGTTCCACGTCTTTCCACGGCATTTTCACGGAGACGTGAAAGGGAACGCGGTGGTAGAGAGCCGTGGCCAGAGGCCCACCGAGAGGTCTCCACATGGGCTCTGATTGGTGACAGAGCCCACGGGCGCAGGCGTCTGGCTCTGTCACCAGTGTCAGCTGTCAGCTTTTGCAGCCATGGTGCCTGAGCTCAGATGCTGGCGGTGTCCCCCACACCTGGTGAGCTTCGGCAATTTGTACAAACTCTTTGTGCCTTAGTTTCCTCTTCCACGTAATAAAGTAACGGGACCCACATTTTAAGGTCATTGTGAGAAATCAGTGAGTTTATGGACAATGCATGAGGTATTTCCTGGTACTTAGCAAATGTTCAGTAAATGCTAGCTATTTTCAGGGATTTGATAGTAAGGTGATTATTTGTCTAGGCACATGGTCTGTGCTGGAATTTTAACATGTTGGCACTGGCGAAGCTTAAATAGTGAGTCGTAGTTTCAGGAACATTCCTTGAAGGCATCCATGCTGTATCTACAACTGGTCCTGCCTTATGCTGTTGTTCAGCAGCTTTATTGAGATATAGTTCACATACCAGTGTGTGCTCTATTTCGAGAGTGGAAAATATTCTAAATCTGGAATTCTGGCCACCACTGAAATCATATGACCATTATTGGACACATAAATCTAAAAATATTATTTCTTTTATAGATTATTTCCCACAGTTAGGGCTATGTCTGGTTCTTTTGATATAGAATTGCATTTTCAAAAGTATTATGAAGGGGCACCCGGGTGGCTCAGTCAGTTGAGCATCTGACTTCAGCTCAGGTCATGATCTCACGGTTTGTGGGTTTGAGCCCTGTGTCGTGGGCTGTGTGCTGACAGCTCAGAGCCTGGAGCTACTTCAGATTTTGTGTCTCTTTCTCTCTCTGCCCCTCCCCAGTTCATGCTCTGTCTTTCTCTGTCTCTCTCTGTCTCTCAAAAATAACTTAAAAAAATGTAAAAATAAAAAAATAAAAAATAATGTGAATTACACAGCAGGTACTGGTTCAAATTAAACATTATCTAACACTGCTGTTATTTTCACTTAAATCTCTTCTATGCAGATCTTTAATTCTGAGCCTAATACAATTCTATCACCTTACTGATGAGTGTTTACAAGGAAATAAGTAAAGTTATTGTGAAGTACCCAGCATTTTTGTTATCAAATGTGGGTGTTTATTTTCCTAAGCTGCTTTGGCGTCCAGCACCGGCTTGAATTGCGGAGGCATGAACAGAGCAATTCCGGGTCCCCAGGTCACGGAATCACGCAGACGCACATCGTCTCTTTCACACTTTTAAGTTTCTACCGTTGGAATGACACAGTATTCTCTTTTGATTATGTGTCATGGGCTTAGAAATAATATTTCCATATCACGCAAATAGTATAGTTTTTCTAGAAGAACGTTACTTCTCAGTCTTCATCCTGATTTGTGGCTGATTGACAACACTTGAGTCTTCAAACATCTGCTCTTTGGAAAAGAGAAACCAATGTCTCACCCGACCCCTGCCCTGGTGGAAACAGCTGTACAAAACGCGACTGTCTAGTACGTTCTCTCCCACCACCCCCATCACTGCCGCCCTCTATGGGCAGAAATTTCTAGAAGGGATTCCTGGGTGCTCAGTCATAGTCAATGACAGACAATATTTCTACTAATTTCTTGGCTCTGAGACAAAGTGAGTTGCTCACTCCCAGGTCACATAAGTATGTAAGCTTTTCATCTCTAAGAAGTTCAAAAATGGTCTTAAAACCTGATGACCATGACCAATAATTTCTTAAGTTTTGACTAAAAAAATAACGTATGGGTTGGTCAGTGTCTACCTCATTGCACCTTGTGTGGGGTTTCTTATGTTTGAATGACATTATTTACATTTTTAAAAACTGAAAAGATTTTAAATCTCGTTTAAAACCCTCATTTCTTTAACTTCATTTCCAAAGGCTACTTTTCCTTGTCCCGTTATTATTACTGGAAGTTCCTAATTATTCAAAATAATTGAAGCATGGTATTTTTTAAATGTTTATTTATTTTTGAGAGAGAGAGAGAGAACATGAGCAGGGGAGGGGCAGAGAGAGAGGGGGAGACAGAGGATCTGAAATGGGATCCTCACTTACAGCAGTGAGCCCCATGCTCACGAACCACAAGATCATGACCTGAGCCGAAGTCGGATGCTCATCTGACTGAGCCACCCAGGTATCCTGAGGCATGGCATTTTTGATAAACTATTAGCTAATTTAATTCCAACTAAGACTATCCCAAATGGTCAAACACATTTCCAATATTATTTGAATTTGAGACAACTATTATTGTTATAAAGTCAGTATTGTGGAAAACTTAAAGTAAATCCCATAATTGGATTTCTGAAATGACAGTAAATCAGAGTAAGCCCTGTTGAACATCAGGAAGGTAACAGAACAGAATCATCTCGGATGTCCTAGAGAATGGTGAGTGCTACACTGTACGTATGTCTCCTTATGTCTATGGGGAAGCTAGGTGTTTATTACCTCGATTATTCCAAACTCAGGTTCTGAGAGACTAAGTAAGTTGCTCAGTGACAGTGTCAGAAGGCTCCCGAGAAGACCCAGGTCTTTCTGATCACTGGGTCCTCAGCCCTTGTGACAACACCTGGAATATGTCAGGCATGCTCTCCGTAGCCGTAGAGGGAAAGGTGTTTCTGCGGACCTACTCCCGAGGTAGAGTCTTCTTGATTACGTCGTCTAGAAAACTGAGTTATGTACTTTCTGGTCCCAGGATGTTGTCTTAAAAAAACCCAAACCTCCCAAATCAGCTTACTTGTCATTTGGATGCTGGATAAACACTGAGTTTCTCATCCTTTTGGTCCTGACGTGAAAGTGGGAGAATATGATCCTATTTTGGTTATAATGTGATGGCCAAGACTCCAAGCTGTTGTAGGCAGCCTTGGTGGTGAGATTCCTTCACAGTTTTATCCTTATCCGGGGTCTAAATCTTTAGTAAGTAAGGCCCGTGGCCTCATTAACTGGCTCTTGGGAGCTGATTTCGCCTCGGGATGAGATTCCCACTCCCAGCTCCCTGGGTGATGGACAACTGGGCCTTGCTTAGTGAGAACCATCTCTGCCCCTCTCTGCCCTTCCGCACCCACTGACTTGCCACTTACCTAGGGGATGCCCCCCCAACACCCGTCAATCCTGACTCCACTCTCATGGCTCTGGTGGAATCACTGGACCTCTTAGACCGCGGCTGGAGGTCTGGGGGTGGTTACCTCCCAGGACTCTGGGCAGTCGAGCCGCCTGAGCATGGAGGCTGTGGGCGGAGAGGTCAGAGTGTTGCAGCTGTTTCTGGGAAGGGAAGGGAGGCAGCATTGAGAGTGAAGGAAACCAAGTTGCAGAGAGAAGATTCCTGGAAGTGTCAAGGCCCGGCCCGGAGAGAAGGTCCTGGAGGTGTCAAGGCCTGGCTCTGCATATCCTTGAGGCTGACTTGCATCTGTGGCCTTGCTAAAAACATTTGGCTCTTTCGTCCTTTTTTGGATTCCAGGGGCTGTTAAATTTCTTTTATGATGAAACTCACCTACACTGGTTTCTGACATCGGACGCTTGAGAAAAGGCCTGATCCGTGCGAGATTAACTTCTCAGGCACAATGTTGGGTAATTGCTGAATAGCGTCTGACACCGGAGAAAGCGAGTTAGCAGCTAGAAGGGGAGTGGGTGTCAGTGAGAAGGAATCCGGCTGCTGGGGGGGGGGCGGTGCAGCATGGCTTCTGGGGACCGTGGTTCCCGCGCCTGTGCTCCGTGGGTGACAGGTCCTCAGCTTCCTGCTCTCCGTCCTCCGGATTCTGTGCAGCTCACCGCCCCCCACCCCGATACATTTCTTAGCGTAACAACACCCTTCTTCGTTTAGACGGATTTTAAAAACAAATATGTTAAATTTCAGCTTTCTTGAGGTAAAATTGACGTATAAAATTATAAGACATTTGACGTGTCCATCGTGGGGATTTGATAAACATGCACCTTGCGAAGGGGTCCCCATCTAGCCAACCATCACCTCTCATGTTTATAGTTCGCTTTTTCGGTGAGAACACTTACGTGTTCTTAGCAAATTTCAATTATACATTGCAGTGTTATCAACCACAGTCACCTGGTTTTATATCAGATCCTCAGGCCTTATTCATCTTCTAGCTGAAAGTTTGTACCTTTTTACCAACTTCTCTCTCCCTGTTTCCCCAGCCCTCAGCTCCTGGCCACCACTTTTCTGTCCTTTATTCCTTAAACTTTTTTTTTTGTTTTTTAAGATTCCACATGGAAGTGATATTATGCAGCATTTGTCTTTCTCTGTCTGGCATGACGCCCTCATTGTCCATCCACGTTACTGCCAGTGCCGTGCGTGCAGGAAGTGATGCTCAACGTCACTCATCAGGGAAATGCAAATCAAAACCACAACCGGGTATCACGGCCTACCTGTCAGAATGGCTAAAATCAAAAACACAAGAAACAAGTGTTGGCAACGATGTGGAGAAAAAGGAATGCTTGTGCACTATTGGTGGGAATGCAAATTGGTGCAGCCAGTGTGGAAATCGATATGGAGTTTCCTCAAACAATTAAACAAAGAAGAACCATATGATCCAGCATCCCATCTCTGGACTACACCCGCAGGAAATGGACTCAGGATATGGAAGGGATACCGGCGCCCCATGGTCATTGCGGCATTATTCACAGTAACCAAGACATGGAAACAACCTAACGTCCATCAACAGATGAATGGATCAGGAAGACGTGGCTAATGGAATGTTATTCAGCCATAAGAAAGAAGGAAATCCTGCCATTTGCCAAAACATTTATTTTTATACTCATCAACTATGCAAGATGTGTTGATTATTTTCTTAAGATAAGATAGGAGTTTAAACTTATCTTTCTTGAATAGTTCACTTTTAGAAATATTCTCAGAGTCTACGGCCATACCACCCTGAACGCGCCCGATCTGGTCTGATCTCGGAAGCTAAGCAGGGTCGGGCCTGGTTAGTACTTGGATGGGAGAAATATTCTCAGAATGTGCTTGATCTTTTCCTGGTATGTAGATTCATGCTAACTTTCTTCTCAGACTGATGTTTGATTCAACCAAAGCTAATGGGACCCGGGGCATGTAGCCAGCTTAGTCAGTAAAGCATGTGACTCCTTATCTTAGGGCTGTGAGTTCAAGCCCCGCACTGGGCATAAAGCCTACTTAAATTTAAAAAAATATATATATTATAAATAAATACTTTTATATTTTATATCATATCTCAGTGTCTCAAAGCTTAGAGAGACCTAAAGTTCCAACTTATTTGGGTATTCTCTGTTTTTTAATAAAAACTACAAAGACTCTTCCCCTTCAGCGGTGCATGGAGTCCATAGAGCAAAGGCCCCCCATTTAGGAATATGTCTGTTATCTGAATTTCGATGACTGAATCATGCATTACTTTCACGACTCGTGTTCATGAGAGAAACTCTTTTGGGGAGCCTTTCACCATTAGAGGTGATTTATCTGTTCAACTTTAACAAGCTACAATTTTTCTCTGACACATTAATTTGCTTTCCTAAGTGGCTCCTTTAAGAATTTGGGTACTTTTCTCTCAGAACTTGGGGGACAGTGATGACTCTTGAGCCTCCTGTGACCGAATGGTGGAAGTTTGTGCACTAATATTGGTTTGAAGTAAATGCTACAAACTGAGTTCTTGAAGCAAAACTTCCTTCCGCTGGGGAGCTCTCCCTGTTTTGCGGGTGCAGTGCACCCCGTGCTTGCCCAGCCACCCCAGCAGTGGTGCTCAGCTTTCTCTGGGCCCTGCCTCCTGCACCCTCCAGCCCCTCCTTATGAACAAGGTGGCCCCACTGCCTCCATTTGGGTTCCTGCCACACGGTTTGTGTGGCTCCCTCATGGGGCGCTCCTGTGCCTTTGGCTTTCCCCAGCATTAATCCCTGAGAAAAACATTTGTCGTGACTTAACTCAATGTGGGGGGCATGGTGTTAGATGCTTATGGACAAGACTGCTCCCAACAGCCCCATTTGAGAGCGTCGGCGGGAATGCACAGAGGCCAGGTGTGGAGCCCCCTGGGTGCCAGGGCCTGGGTCGGAACCAAGCCGGTGCGCACACCAGGGCTGCATGGGTTTGCTTCCTGGGCCCTGACTAACCTGCAGATTCCTTCTACCGCTGCGAAAGCCCCCAGCTCTGTTTTGCTGCTGGGACCCCAATGTGGCTCTTGCTGGGACGTGGCCAGAGAAGTGTAGGAGTCCTCCGGTCCCACGGCTGTGAGTGTGCACGGAGCCCGTGGGGCGCACATACCCTGGGCCAGGTCCTGCTCGTGTGCCATCACGACTGGGGGGACGTTGCATCCGCTCCCTGGGGCTGCTGGAACAAAGAATCTCAGCCTGCGTGCCTCAGACAGTAGGAATCTTCTCTCTCCTGGTCCAGGAGGCCGGAAACCTGAGAGAAAGATGTCAGTGGAACTGGTTCCTTCCAAGAGCTGCAGGGGAGGATGTGTCCGAGCCTCTCTTCAGCTCTGGGGTTTGCTGACAGGCTCTGGAGTTCCTTGGTTCCGCACCACCCTGAGCTCTGCCTTCATGTTCTCATGGCTTTCTCCCTGCATGAGAGTGTGTGTGTGTGTGTGTGTGTGTGTCCACACGGGCCCACCCCACTTCAACAAGTCTATTTCCAAATACAGTCACATGCTAGGTGCCCCCCAGTATGAATGCGGGGGGCACACAATTCAACCCCTAACAGGTTCCCTGGCCCTGGGACTCTGCCGGAGGTCAGATGCGTGCTCAGAATCATGGCTTCTGTCCCCAGCGACCTGTCACCTTTGAACTGATTTCCTGCCTCCTCCCTTTACTCTCTTAGGATGGACTTCTGTGTTCGGGAGACTTCTCATCTCCCCCAACAGCCAGGTCCCATCCACGTCCAGGGCTCTGGTCCAGCTGGGCCGTCAGCTGGGGTGACCTGGATGGGCGCCCACAGGAAGGGATGTGGAGGCTCTGTAAAGGCCTTCTCCCTCGGTCTCTTCTAACCTTGACTTCACTTCCGGTAGACCGGAGCCTCAAGGTCAATGAGTCTTCCACAAACGGGGTAAACGGTTTTCAGGAGAGGAGGAAGTCTCACAACCATAGAGGATTTCAGAGAATCAAGTGTCAGATATAAATACGTCTTCATGACCTTTAAGGGGACAACTTCTTGGGGCTGTTCTATTGGGGTTGCTGACCCCGCGGCATGGAGTTTAGGAAACCGGAGCTGGGAGGGCGCTTGGAGGCCATCTGGCCTGTGCCAGTCACTAGAGGACTAGAAGGGGGCTGACCGCAGGTCCCTCTGCCACCCCAGGTCAGGACCCCAACTTTGCCGCTGCCTTCTGCTCATCACCGGACTTCAGGGCCAAGCTGGCCAGCACATGCGCAGTAGGGACATAGGGTCCCCAGCTCAGACCTGGAATCTTCCCTGTGAGGCAAGATGTAGGGGAGAAGCAGGCTGTGGCCACGTGGAGTTGGGCCGTGCATTTAAAATCAGACTGACCGATGCCCAGTAGCACCCACCTTTGGGTTCTCAGACAACAGCCTGGCTATCAATCCCTTTCCTGAATTCACTTATCTTCCCAATCCTTGGGGAGGAGGAAGGAAAGTGACGATACCTAAGACTGAGTAAGCATTTACTTATGTAACCTCATTGAATTCCCACTACCAGCCCGGGAACCAGGATGTATTACTGTGTGAGTTTCTCAGGGCTGCCATTACAAAACGCCCCGGATGGGCTGTCAGCACAACAGAGATTCATTCTGTCACAGCTCCTGAAGCCGCGATTCCCACGGTGTCAGCAGGGCCCAGCTCCCTCTAAGGATCCCGGGGTGGGGGGAGGGGCGGATCTCTCCTTGCTTCTTCCAGCTCCTGGGGTCACCCGAGCCCCTGCGTGTTTCTCTGCTTGGGGACACATGCCTCCAACCTGGGCCCCTTTCCCATGTCTCCTTGTCTCACAGGGACACGAATCGTACCTGATGTAGTCTGCCCATCTTATTCTTCATATGAGTTACACCTGCAAAGACCCTGTGTCCAAAGGAGACCATATGTGCAAGTCTTTTGCCGGGACAGTACTAACCCTCACCAATTCCCATCCTTTCCAAAACGAGTAAGCTGACGTTTAGAGTGGAGAAGTCCATTTTCTGGTTTTAGTTTGTAAGAACGCGGAGCTGGGATTCAAAGCCAGCTCTGGCCTAGGTAGAGCCCGTGCCCACCCGTCTGGCAGGCGCGGCAGGAGGCCGGTACCAGCCCACCCGCACCCCTCTGTCCGCGCAGCGCGCACCTCGGGCTGGCCCACAGCGCACCCGGGAGAGCATCCACGGGGCTGTGCTGCCGGCACATCCTCCGCGGGAGGGTCAAGGCCAAGGGCATCCTATGACTCCTGGCTGGTGAGAGCAGCTTGCCCCGGGGGGGCCCGGGCCGGGATAGGAAAGCGGGTTCGCGGAGCGGAGAGGGAGCCTCAGGCCCGGAGCTCACGGAGCAGAGAATACACCCTCCTCCGGGGCGTCGCCGCCCCGTCACTTACCCAGGTCTGCAGTGAACACTCGGGCTGACTTTCAATTCTTGGAACAGAAGGAGAAATTGTGTGAGGGATACAAGAGCAAAAGGAGACTGTGACATCCAAGAGCCTTTTATTTTTTGCGTGCGCCGTTTAGCAAATCGGGGGAGGAGCATGGAGAAGCGCAATCCTTGCAGCTCATTAGCAGGTGTCTCTGTGAGCGTCTGAGGCGCTCAGACCTGCACGGGAAGGAGGGTGGCCGCGCGCTGGGCGACAAGGAGTGGAGATTATCTCATGAGCTTCCGTTCCCCCTCTCTGTTCCTCCTGCCTGCAATCTGAGTAATGCACAGACCCCAAATTTCAATTGTTCTTTCCCCGTAGATATTTTTAACAGTATTTTTATTTTCTCCCCCATGGATTTTGGCTAAATCAAGCACTCTTGAGCAACCAAGCACTTAAGGAGGAAGTGAGATCTGTGCGTTTGAATTTTGTGGACAAAATAGAAGTGATACTCTCTCTCCTGCCCCCTCCCCAGACCCCAAGGGAGGCCCGGAAAGCCCCCTCCCAGACCCTGTGGGGAGAATGCCATGCGAGCATGGCAACCCGTTAGCCAAATGGGCACCATGTCTGTGGGGCCCTCCTCGCTCCTGCCCTGCAGGGTAGCACCTGCTTCTCTCATATCTTCTTCCCAACACTGGGGGGCTTGTGCCCTTGGCCTAAGTACCAATGGCACAGAATGTGATTGTATGAAGTAAGATTATTATACCAAAGCATGTTTTGCTTGTCTAGTTAGGCTGACTGTTGCAAAGCCTTTTACTATTTGCACATGGCACATAACTGGTTTGACTTTCACTTCTCTTTCCTGGGAGCAGATAATAATCACGGTTGTGAGCATTTGCTGGATTATTCTCACATGTCAGATTCCCTACGATGGTCAGCTCATCATTATCCTCCCAACAAGATTTTGAGGAAGGGACTGCAAATACCCTAAGTTTACAGACAGGGGACAGAGCCGGCCAGAGAGTAAGAAACTTCTTCCAGGTGTTACAGTTAGGAACTCCTGGCTTCATGCTTTCAACCGCCATGAAGCTGTTTCGGGAGACAGCTTCTCGGTGTCCAAGACAACATTGGTTTCCTTCTCCGTGCCGTCCAAGCTAGAACGATCACCACTGGACTTTCAGAAAGTTGCTCTGGCTCCCTGGGTCATCTCGTGGTGGCCAGACACCGTCAGTCTTCTCCTCTGCTTGTGCCTTCTGGTCCCCTCTCCAGGCAGGAAAAACCTTTGCTCAGGGGCTCTGGACGGAGCAGCCTAGAGAAAGGATGACCCTCCGTCCTCCCTCACTCGTCATTCGGATTGTAGAGAGACCCAACATCCGTGCGTCCCTCGCTCTGAAATTCGCGCATGCGTGACTTTGTGTCTGATTTGGGGAGAGCGAAGATAGACACTTGCAAAGAGGGAGATGGGGTCACTTTGTGCACTCTGTACACTTCGCCCCAAGGACAGGCCAGAAGTCCCCCCACCTGACTTAAGGCTGTTCTGATTCTCCTCTGTGCATCCAAACTGAAATATTTGGAGTCTGTGATCCTCTGCTTGGGACCTGACTGCACCAAAGTGTAGATGAAATAGATGATATTCAAAATTGAAGAGGAAAATGAGGAAAATAACCCCAGGAACAAAGGTCCCATCTTTCAATGAAGAAGGATGCGATTCTTAACCTTGGGAGGCAAACTCTAAACATCTACATCTTTACTTCTAGTCCCATGAACTCACTTTCACTCTCTGGCAGCCTTTGTGTCTCCTTTTTTTTTTTTTTAATTTTTTAATGTTTTATTTATTTTTGAGAGAGAGAGAGAGACAGAGACAGAGACAGTGTGAGTGGGGAGGGCCAGAGAGAGGGGGAGACACAGAATCCAAGACAGGCTCCAGGCTCTGAACTGTCAGCACAGAGCCTGATGCAGGGCTCGAACCCATGCACCGTGAAATCATGACCTGAGCTGAAGCCAGACGCTCAACCGACTGAGCCACCCAGGCGCCCCTTGTGTCTCCCTTTTAAGATGTCCACAGAATGGCAGTAAAGGTTGAGCCTCCATGAATCAGTTCAGAGGCGGAGGAGCTAAACCGGGCTTTCTTCAGCCAAATTTCTCTGCATCAACAGAACAGGTTAGAGGCATAAACACAATTTCAAAGGTGTTTCTCAACACAGAGGCAACAGATGGCGTGTTTTCCACACCCCCTCATCGTCGTCTCTGGATTCAGCTGATGTGGTCACATTTGATACTGGACGCATGTTATTTTCAGGCCTCTTGCTGCGTTGTGTGGGCTTAGTCGCCAGCCCCCTGCCCCAGGAGTTTCCAGATGGAGCTCCTCTGTGACAAACATGCTGACATTTTCCAACCTGCTTCCCGCTCATTTGAAGCCACATCCTATTGATTTTACTCCCCCAGCGCGCCTTCTGTCGGTGGTGGATTGTCACTCCGCGTCTCTCTCAGCCCCTGCCGCCCTGCTGTCTCCCCTGGACCGAGACAATGTGTCCCAACTGGACTCCTGCCCCAGACCTGGCCTGAGGAACAGCATCCCTGTCCCCTCGGCGCCTGGAGCCAATGGTGGCGTGTCAGAGGGACACACTGAAGCCACGTGGGCACTGCCTTTAAGGGACGTGTGAGTCAGTCCTCCTTTGCACTGTGGCCAGAGATCTCTCCCTATGTTGGTCAGCTGGGCCTCACTGGCCCCCTGCCTGTCCCCTGTCCCCCATGAGTTTGGGGACTCAGGTCCGAACAGAACACCTGTGATCTCTGTGTGATCTCACAGTCCGGGGTACCTCCTGGGGGCCTGTGGCTGACCTTCTTTCTGGCACCTTCCCCACCTGACAGTCTGCCGGCAGGCATCCATCTGCCTCTGGGGCACCCACCCAGGTGTGACATCCTGCCTGTTGGGTGACGTGGCTGTGGCTGGGTGGGGGGACCGCTGTCACCTCCACCACTGGGGCTGCAGCCTGCTCTCTGGCCTCCGAGGACATGGCTGGGCTGCCTTCCGAGGGCCTGGGGAGGCACCCCCAGTGTCTGGATCACTGCCGGCATCTGCACACTGACGCCGCCGCTTATCTGGGAGAACACGCACCCCAGGCCCCACTCCTCAGGCCCCGGGGCCTCACACTCGGGCCGGGCGCTGGCTCACCGAGCCAAAGTGTCCTCCAGGCCAGCCTTCCTCTGGGGCGTCCGCACACACTGTGCCCTCCGTGTCCCCGACACCCTCTTCTGCGTGCGGTCCGCAGGTGCCTCCCGCCCCCATCCGGGGCCCCTCCTGCCCACGTGCTGAGCCGTGGCCGTCTGCCTCTGGGGTGCCCTCCTGTTCTGGGAACGGACCTCGAGGTGCCCTGGGGCGCCGTCTGCTCCACTCGGCTTAGTCAGCTTTTGCTGGTCACACTGCCCACCTTCAGCCTCTGGGGCCTGGCGTTTCTCCTCTCCCTCCGCTGCGAATCCACGCTGTCCCCGCTCAGGAGCTGGAACTTCAGGGACCCCCATCAGGCACGTCTCCTCGGCCCCCCGCCCTGATGGGTGATAGCAGAGTCACCAGATGCTGGCTTGCGGGGCTGATGCCTACATCCCATTGACTCACACGGCTGGTTTCCTGTCCTGGGAGCCCCTGGGGACTGAGGGTCTCAGAAGCCCCTCCAGTGCTGGCTCTCTGACCCGAGCAGAGTCAGAGCCTAGGGCCCAGGCCAGGGGACAAAGGGCAGTGTTCAGACCTTTGGATCGGCAGGAACTTGCCGGCTCATGCTCTGCCCTTGTCTAGTGCCCCCTAAGCTCCCTGTTGTGCAAAATGGAGGAGACACACCTGCCTCATGGAGCAGGAGGCCCGGTGCCCAGACCGGACTTGTGCTGGCTCTCCAAAGCCTGAGGAGAGAGCAGTGTCCCCGAGTCGGGCTACACAGATTGGCCTTGGGAGAGGACGGATTTTGTTTTTACCCTTTTTTAAAATTAAAAATATCTTTTAAAGGGTTTTTAACAATTAACTTCCATAGGGGATAAACCATCACAGTGGTGTTTGGTCCGTAACTTCAGATTTCTAATGGCGTCAGGTTTGGGGGGTTTCCCTGTTTCCTTGTTTCCTCCAATAAATCCAACGGTGAACAGAATCTTCTCTTAGGAGAGTATGGGAATGATTTGGGGTTTCCTAAATCTCAAGCGATAGACACCTGGAGAGTATAAAGATTGCCTCGGTTTCCATATTAAATGCTGCAGATCCGCTCATTCTCCTTCCTGCTTCATAGCCTCAGCTGAACCCCCTCCCCATAGAGCGACCGGGGTCCTGCCAGCACCACCGTGTCCCGTGCACACGTCCACTCTGACACTCTCCCTCCAGGATCGTAGCATGTCATTCATGGCTGCACCTTGTCTATTCTTGAAGATGAGGACTGCGCCTTTCTCAGTTTGGTGGCCCCACTGTCTGGCGCAGACTTGTATAGAACACAATGCGTTGTAACCTTTAAATATAGCTCAATACATGGGAGCTATGTAAATAACTTTTTACTTCAAATTTAATTGGACTTGGTAGGTGATCTTGAAATTTAAAAAAATACTATACAAATGAATACGAAAGAAATGAATATCTTTATATATGAATATGAGTGGGGGCAGGGTAGAGGGGAGGGGGTGTGAGGGTCTCAAGCAGGCCCCACACTCAGCACAGAGCCCAATGGGGGGGCGGCTCTATCTCACGACCCTGAGAGCACGACCCGAAATCAAGAGTCAGATGCTCAGCTGACTGAGCCACCAGGCACCCCAAGAAATGGATATCTTTAAAAGACTATCCTAAAGAAACTGTCTTAAAAGAATGCCTTTATAAAGTAAATAGTGACGAATTTATTAAATTTCCGGAGTCTGAAGTTCATCATGGTGGGTGTCCATGGCCCTCTAGTGGCCCCAAAGGGTTAATGCATTAGTTTTAAGAGTCAGGAAACTCTTGAACTTTTTTCAAGGTGATGACCCTCTTACCAGAGACCCAGGTCCTCTGTTGAGCACAGCGAAACCACTTGGGGACAGAACAGAGCAAAGGCAAAAGACAAATGCTTCAAGCAGCAATGGCTTGAACTCAAACAGTAACTTGGCCTTTTATATAGAATCCTTAATACTCTTTCTCTGTTTACAAAACAGAGAAACCAAGATGCCGAAGCCTTGGGTACTGGGAGACAAAACCAAAAAGCAAGAGCGCCCCCTTCTGATCAAATGAGGTTCTGAACACATTTGGTGACATTTCCTGAGCAGACACTCTGCAGGAAGGAATAGATGAGGCCTGTCTCCTTACGTCATTACTCTCCCTGGGGTCACTGGGGAATATAAAGATAAAGGTTATGGCTCTGTATGTTTTGGAATAGTATGAACAGTTTTGGTTGTCTTCCCCCATTCTTTCATACAGAAGCCTCTTTTTTTTTTTTTTTTTTTTGTATTTTGTATTTTAAGCAGCTTAGGTGTCTGGATCTGGGAAAGGTGTTTGTGTACATAGGTTTCTCTCTGGGCTCTGGGAGGGGAGTGAGGCCCTCACCTCAGCCATATGCTATATGTAGGGTTGTGTGGGGGGAGAGGACTGAAAATATGGTAATCAAGATAACATTTCATGAAATATTAAAAAAAATCAAAATTAATTAAAAACATTCATAATAAAATGTCACCATTTTAAGGAAAGGCCATATCAGTAGACTGATTTTTCTTTCCGCCTTAGCTTCCAATTGGCTCGACACAGCACTGTTTCTCTTCTTCCGGAATGAGTTTTGTTAGAAAAGCATTACCTTAGAGTGGTTAAGGGCCCAGCCTCAGCAGCTGAAATGCCTGGCTTTCAAAACAGATGGGGGCGCCTGGGTGGCTCAGTTGGTTGGGCCGCCGACTTCGGCTCAGGTCATGATCTTGCAACTCCTGAGTTTGAGCCCTACCTCGGGCTCTGTGCGGACGGCTCAGAGCCAGCCTGGAGCCTGCCTCAGGTTCTGTGTTTCCTTCTCTCTCACTGCCGCTCTCCCACTCCCACTCTGTTACTTTCTCTCTCTCAAAAAAACAAAAAACATTAAAAAAAAAACAAACGGATGCTCCTGCTTACGAGGAGCCAGACACTGGACAAAGTTAGCACATGAAACCTTGAAAGTGGAGGACTTTACTGGCAGGGTCAGAGGAGTTGGAAGAAGGAATAGAGATTCAAAGGGGAGAGGATCCTGACCCAGCCTTGTGGGCAAAGACAGAGACTGTGGTCTAAGGAATGGGAATGGCCCCCATATGACAACCAGCAAGGAAATGATGACTTTGGTCCTGTAACTATAAGGTACTGAATTTGCCTACATTCTGAATGAGCAGGGTCTCAGCAATCAGACAACAAAAAGAAATAAAGGGCACTCAAATCGGCAAGAAAGAAATCACGCTTTCACTACTTACAGACAACATGACACTCTATGTAATAAACTGAAAGGCTCCACCTAAAAATTGCTAGAACTGATACACCAATATATGGCAGACCTTGAGACTGGAGTTCTCTCTTATCCAGCAAGAAAGAGGACACAGAATTGAATATGAGACAGGCTAATGTCTGGGAGGAGACAAGAGCCTCAAGTAAAGGGCCCTTGCTCCTTATTTATTAGGATCAGAAGACTTACAAACATGGTGGATATGCGGAAAAAGACGATAAAACAGTGATCATTAACTTGTGTGTGAGAGAAAGGGTGTTTGAAGGTATGCGGTGTTAGGGGTTAGGGTCAAGACCAAGTCCCAGCTCCAAGCAGATAGCTGTTTACTGCAGGCACCAGGCACTGTGTCTGTTGACCCTAACTTTTCTAGGGGCTAAGACAGATAGAGCATGCTACTTCAGGGTTAACAAAGCATTTTTCTTGCAAATTAGCTCTGGATGGTTTCGCCCTTCTGCAGGGGCTTTCAGCTTCCACCTGTTCTCGGAAGCTTTCCTCCTATGAAAGAGGCTTTCTGTTCTATGCTTTGTTCTACTCTGGGGGCGACTTCACCCTCTTGTGGCTTTCGGCCCTCAGCCTTGTTAACCCATTGGTGCAAGCTGAGGGAATCCTTAAACTTCTTCCCCGTACAAATTTAGTAAAGTCACAGCATACAAAATCAACATACAGAAATCTGTTGCATTTCTCTACACCAATCATGAAGCAGCAGAAGGAGAAATCAAAGAATCGATCCTATTTACAATTGCATCCAACATCATAAGATACCTGGGAATAAACCTAATAAAGAGGTAAAATATCAGTACTCTGAAAACCATAGAAGACTTATGAACGAAACTGAAGATGAAACAAAGAAATGGAAAAACATTCCATGCTCAAAGATTGGAAGAACAAATATTGTTAAAATGTCTGTACTATCCAAAGCAATCTACACGTTCAGTGCAATCCCTAGCAAATGACCAGGGAAACAGATCGCCCCCTAGAGTCTACAGAAAAGATTGCATCATGGCTGACACCATTTTAACCTGATGAGACCCAGGTTGGGCAAATGATGTACACAGAACTGTGTACTATCTAAGATAATAGCACTGTGTATTATCTAAAATAATAGAATTGTGTTGTTTTAAGCCACTAGGCTTGTGGTAATTTGTGACGACAGCCATAGAAAACAAATACGGTTGCCCAATGGCAGGGACTAGGGCAGTGCTCAGAAGCTGTCACCTGTGTTTTGCCAACAGGTGCTGACAGTCAGCACCAGGTAATGACACTAACTTGGTGGGAGTGACGGGATGTGGTGGACTCCAGATCGCCTGCCAGTGATCTCACTGAAAATGGGAACACGTGCTCACAAACGTGCACACAAGATCAGGAGGGACATGTCAGCAGCAATCAGACATTGTGATCATTTTGGAATACAAGTAGGTTTGATTACAAATTCACTAGGGAATAACAGTAACTGGACTTATTGTCCAAACCCCAGGACGTGTTACAAGGGCTGTTTCGGTAGCAGATGGAAAATGAGTTGTCTTATATTTTGGGACCAAATTTCCAATTGTCCCTGATAAAGGACAGGTGTAGAGATGCTAAATAATATCACGTTGATTTCTTCCTTTCTGTCTGGAGACAGGGAGTTGTATCTCTTGTAAAGAGTTAAATGAATCTGATAAAATGGAATTAATAGAAAGTTCTAGCTGACCTGAGGCAGGTGGCGCCAGACTGTCTACTTGGAACCACGAGCAGCCCCAGCAGGGGTTTCTTGAGTCCACAAAGGAGCTTCCAGTGACTAAGTATCTCATTCTCATCCTCCTTTTCTTTGTGATCATTTTTCTCTTTTCATTCTACCATTTCCCCTGGTAGCCTCAGCTACTTCCATGATCGTAATATTTATTTAATTTCCATTTTCAAATCTTCACCCAATCTACATATTATTTTTTAAATGTTTATTTATTTATTTATTTATTTATTTATTTATTTAGAGAGAGCACGAGTGAGCATGAGTGAGGGAGGGGCAGAGAGAGAGAGAGAGAGAGAGAGAGAGAGAGAGAGAGAGAGAGGCTCCACGCTCTCAGCACAGAGCCCTACAAGGGGCTCGATGCCATGAATCATGAGATCATGACTTGAGCCAAAACCAAGAGTTGGACTCTTAACCACTGAGCCATCCAGGCTCCCCTAAATATTATTCTTTATTCAATATCCATGGTTATCTCAAAACTTGAATATCCAAAATAAAACTCATTAACCCCCATTCAAAAATCCTGTTAGACTTAGCTGTCATTCTCTCTGTCTGTCTCAGACAATCTTTGTCACTCTCCTTTCTATCCTGTGATGAAGGACTTCAGTTTGTAAAAATAACATGACAGAGGCACCTGGGTGGCTTATTAGGTTAAGGAGCCGACTTTGGCTCAGGTCATGATCTCCCAGCTTGTGAGTTTGAGCCCTGCGTCAGGCTCCAGCTCAGAGCCTGGAGCTGCTTCCGATTCTGTGTCTCCCTCGCTCTCTGCCCTTCCCCCACTTGTGCTCTGTCTCTCTCTCAAAAATGAGTAAATGTTAAAAAAAATTTTTTTAAAAGAAAAAGAAAATAACATGACCATATCAAAGGTCAAAATAAACACTTGCGTGTGGTCTGGCCAAAGGACAAATATTAAAAGCCAGTAGGTGAGGTTGGCCCAGAAACAATTGTTGATTTGTCCTTTAAAATGGAGAGTGGGTCTCAGATTTAGCCCTAAGCTTCCTAGTGGCCAAAGAGAATCGGAAACCACATTCGGCTCTAAGACCCGTTGGATGCAGCAAACCCAATTTCCAACACAGTTTCCTGCTGCAGCCTGAGCGAAACTTTACCCCGCCAAGGGGAGCCTTCTGTAATGTGGCTAATGCTGTTCTTGACTCAGTCATTAAAACACTCAATTTCCTAGACCCTTTCGCAACCAGTGACCATCTGACACTGGTTAACCTGTTACAGGCAGACGTAGGTTAATGAGATACAGGTTAACGACAGGCAGAGGCCTATCGAAGGCATCTCTTTCCGAATAAGAAGATGATGTTTTTTAGGGAGAAGGCACTGGCTGCATTCCCCCTGCTCCGGGCCACGTGGTGCCTCATGGCTAACATAGCAGAGCAGGAAGGTAGAAGCAGCCTAGGTCCATGAAGCCACCTAGAAACACTGTGACTGTCCCTGCTTGTTGACTTTAAACCCCCTTCTTAAATGCGAGAATAACCTTGTTTAAGCCACATTTTTTTAATTTTTAAAAAAATGTTTACTATTTTTTGAGAGAGAGACTGGGCATGAGGAGGAGAGGGGCAGAGAGAGAGGGACACACAGAATCTGAAGCAGCTCCAGGCTCTGAGCTGTCAGCACAGAGCCCGACGTGGGGCTCGAACCCACAGACCGTGAGATCATGACCTGAGGTGAAGTCAGATGCTTAACTGACTGAGCCCCCCTTTTAGCCACATTTGGAGTTGCTGGTACTTGAAGGTGAACACAATCCTAATTTATAAAATATCCCTGTGATAAATACTGTATTAGTTTCAGGGCTACCATAGAAAACTGCCACATGCTTGGTGGCTTAACACAACAGATAATTGTTCTCTGACAGTTCTGGAGACACGAAGTCTGAGGCTGAGGGTCGGCAGGGCCATGCTTCCCCTGGGGGAGAGTCCTTCCTTGCCCCATCCACCTCCTGGTGGGTCCTCCGCTCCTGGCTCCCTAACGCTGCTCCTTGTCTGCATCTTCACGCAGCCCTTTCTCTCTGTGTGTCACCGAGTCCTCTCCCCTTCTTACAAGGTCACCAGCCATATTTGATTTAGGGCCACCATAATCCAGTATGACCTCATCTTAATTATATCTGCAAAAACCTAATTTCTGACTAAGATCACTCGCTGAGGCTCTAGGAGACGTGAATTTTTGGAGGACACCAACCCGCTGCGTGTTCCGCATCAAACTTTGTGTGGTTCTCACACTTTTTGACTATGGCCTCATGAACAGGAGAAAGGACTGTAGATTCAGAGAGCTCTGTTTCCAGTATTCAGTGCAGGAACAACCCGAGGAGGAAACGGGTGAAGGGTGCTTGCCTTGGTGAGATCTACTTCCCCTCCCCATGACGTAGTCACCATGAGGCTTGAATTCATACAGACCCAAACCCAGCTGTGAGCGCTGATCACACAGGATTGGCTCTGGAGGCAGCAGAATCTCTCCCTGAGCCTTTCAGTGCCCGCTCACCGGGCCACAGGGAATTAGGAGTGACTGATGTGAACCGGGGTGCGCAAAGGAAGCAAAGAGTGGGGATGGGGAGCGTTGTTTATCCCTCTGTATGTAAATGAGGAGGCAGGAGTGTCTGGTACTTTCTGCAGACCTCTTTCAGGCTGGGGAAGATCAGACGTGGGATCCTTTTTGGGAGGCCATGGGGAGGGACTGGAAAACACTGGGTCACTGTCCCTGTTGGACTCTTGGACTCCACCCCACCCACAGCGGATCTATCCCTGGGCTTTTCTGTTGTGTGAGCCTAGAATTTCCCTTTATGAAGTCAGTTTGATTCAGACTTTAAGTTTCTCACCATAAAGAGTGTCCTAGCAGACATACTGCCCAAGCATAATGGGGGGGGGGTTACTTTAAGGTCCCAAAGCTGGGACCCTGTGGTTGATGACAGACTAGATTTCCCGCTTTGAGGACCAATGGCCTCCCTCAACTAAATGTAATCATGCATTTCCCCTGCTAACAAGTCCTCCATTTCCCAGAAGACAAAATGGGACCCCTACCCTGGTGGGTAAGGACATTCACCAAGTGTCTTCAGGGCATGTGCTGTGGGGCTCCACCCCTCCTTTCTAGAACCTGCCTCCAGAATGTCTCACTGGCCTTAGAGCCTCTGGGGACGGTCCACGCCTGACCGCTGTGTCCCTGGAATAAAGCTTCACTCCAGCTGCGCGGGACCTTCTCTCTCCCTGTTCTGTTCCTGATCTGCTGCGTGTGGAACCTGCCCTGTTGGACTGTGAGGAATTTCTCGGAAAAATGATATTCTTGAGAACAGTCTCCCTCTTTTTCTCTCATTTCCATTCTGTGTGTGTGTGTATGTGTGTGTGTGTGTGTGTGTGTGTGTGCGCGCGCGCGCGCGCGCGCGCGCATCTTCTCTGTGTCTCTGTGTGTGTTTTGGGCCCCACATTAGTCTGAGCTGGGGAGGGGGCACAGCGTCCTGCATCTTGTCCCTCAGGAAACAGCTTCCAGGTCACACACCAGCCGACCAGCCCCCGCCGGGCCTCACAGCTGAGACCCGTACCCCTGCCTGAGCAGGACCTGCAGGTTCTCGGGAAGCACTGAAGGAGCCACTGAAGCAATTATTCCTTCGTATTTGGAAGGACATCATTATTTCTTCTAATTTTTTTAACCTAAAAATCATTTTCGATTGGAGGCTTTCAACCGCGGGAAGAGACAGGGAAGGGAGATTCCCAGTCATGGGAGGGCAGGAGCGAGGTCAGCTCTGTCTTCCCTCCACCCTTCCTTGCTCGGTGGTCAGGGGGTGCGCCGGGTGGGCCGCAGAGCTGAAGCACCAGGACCTGGAATAGAGCGGCTTCTGCGCAGCGTCAGGACGGGAGGCCGCCCCCGCGAGCCCTTGGGGAGAAATCAGAGCTGGGGCCGCCAGGGACGCTTTGCTGGAACAGCCAGAGGCCGGAGCACCCCTGACGGGACCAGAATACGCACACATCGAACTACTCCGACCAAGGTCTCTTGTGCAGCTGGTGAGTCAAAGTCAAGGGAAGGAGCGCCGTGCACTCACAAGCCGCCGTCCCCAGGAGCATTCGGGAGAAACAAGTCAGGGCAAAACAGTGGGCACCGGAAGACAGAAAGGAAAACTCCGAGGAAGATGGAAAACGCGGGCTGAGGCTGCTCCTGATACTGAGTGTCCTGTAACCTTGAGCTTCAGCGCCTTCTGCCTCCCTCTGTTCCCACCCCCACCCCGAGCCCCGTTTGGGGGTCCTGGCTCTCCGGGTGTATCCTTTTACATTCTACCAAAGCAGCAGGAGATCCAAAGTTGCTGAAAATTTAAAAGCTTTTTAAATGCCACTCTCTGCCTTCTTCATTTTTACTGCATACGCATTTGGCATAAAATGCCATGCCCGATGTGGATCCGTAATATTCATTTAATGAACAGATGTTGCTTTTTCGTTGGCTATCCCCATGTGTTAAGATATTTTTCTTTTTGTGAAGAGCTAAAGAAAATAAAGCCTTCAATTGATTTCATATGCCTGTTAAAAGCTAAATTAAGAGCTGTTTGCACACTTAGAAGTCTGTGATGGTCTCCAGCTGCTCAGTTCTGGGGCCCCAGCACCCCGTGTTTCAGCCCCAGGCCATCCCCAAACCACAGAGCGTGTTTGTGAGAGTTTGGAAAAGAAGACCATGCTCCAATTAAAAAAATATAATTTGGAATACTACATTTTCTCAACAGGAAAGATTAAAAACATGAAATCATTCCATGCTAGTGATAGAAATCAAATTGTTGAACCGAATGAAAAGTTTAATAAATTAATCAAAATAATTAGGAACTCAAAGTCACCAGGATACAATAATTAACCTGATGTATTTTCATCTGATTTTTCTTTTCCAATATTTCATACAATCTGTACATTACAGTAGATGAAGTAGCTGATGGTAGATTCAACCTCATGCCCCTGCGGGGTAACATAACGTGCGCTTTTCCCAACATTTCATTTATTATCTCCAAATGCCTATTCAATAGCATCGCTTCATCTTCTTCTCTAATGGCTTTCGGTTTTCCATTTTCTGATCCTAAGTTTTGTTTCCCGACCCCTGGCAAGTATTTTATCTTAGTAATTGCAACCGTATAAAATATGCAACATGCTTCTACATTTTAACAGTGCTTAATTATCGTCTTGGTGAATTTCTGTAACAATAAATAATTGCCATTTTAGTGCATTGTTATATAACATAGCTAACTTGTATCTAATCCTCGCATGCGGGTTATCATGGCAAACAGGGATGCTATTGGACAGTGAGGTGGGTCACAAGGCAAGTGACAGACGTCAGTTGGCATCTCAGGGATGCCGTTCTGGTAAATCCAATAAAAAGTGCAATGCGCAATGTTACATCTATCTATCCATCTCGTACCAATAGGACGTGCTTTTTAATCTTAAAATGTCCACCAATTAGTGTATCAGCTGGAATGCAGTTCTTGTTTATCAATAAAATATTTCGATGATCAAATATAGTTCTCTTTTGTAAATTAAAGTAGAATATATATAATAGTGTTAGAATATATATGATTGTATAACATAATATAATATTATATATAGTTAGAATATATATGATTGTATAACATATAATATAATATTATATATAGTGTTAGAATATATATGATTCTATAACATATAATATAATATAATATTATATATATAGTGTTAGAATAATATACTTTATTTCCATCATCAGAGAGCTGTCATAATGCATTAATTTTGTTAGAACAACATTGTGCACTGTCTGCCAGAGAATAGTTAGAAACATAAAATGTGTCCAGTTTGGATTAACACAATTATACTACAGACGGAACACATTTCAGATAATAAGGATTCCGCGATGGGGAGGCCGGTGCCCCGTGAGGCGGGCCCCTGTGCCCTGCAGC
>NC_043713.1:4290583-4311746 GCF_006229205.1 Suricata suricatta
GATCAAGTAGGGAAGGCATTTTATAAAACAAAGACTTGGAAATTGGAGAATGGCCTCTATTTTTATTTATTTATTTAATTAATTATGTTCTTTGTTTGTTTGTTTTATTTATTTATTTTGAAAGAGATAGAGAGCAAGCAGGGGAGGGGTGGAGGGAGACAGAGAGAGAGAGAGAATCCCAAGCAGACAGCTGTCAGCATGAAGACTGATGCAGGGCTTGAACTCACAGAGTGGGAGATCATGACCTGAGCCAACTGAGCCACCCAGCAACCCGGGAATGACTTTTATTTTTAAAATACAGAGAGGGTGGTCGGCATGCTGGAGTAGGGGTGCGGTGTGTGAGAGGCAGGTTCTGTGAGGGGAGACAGGTGTGAATGCAGTTGTGTGGGGGGTGGGGAGGCGGCCGACTCCAGAGCAGGTGATGTGGGAAGTGGACACTCGGGGAAGGAGTTAGAGACCCGCAGAAGTGTGAGATAAAGGTTTGATACTGGACTTTGAAGGACAATTTGGAACTATAGATTTGGAACTCTAGCATGTTTCTGAGCAGAGTAATGGCATACTCAGGAGGACAATAAGCACATTTTTATATATTTTGGGAACTACTGGAAAATGCTTAAATAATTTTGTAGCTTCAAGTCCAACCATTCGGAAACTTTTCAGCTCCTTCGGCTCAATAAAAAATGACTGTGGCTCAGTCGGTTAAGCATCTGACTCTGGGTTTTGGCTCAGGTCCTGATCTCATGGTCGGTGAGTTTGAGACCATCAGGCTTTGTGCTGACAGCAGGGAGCCTGCTTGGGACTCTCTCTCTCTCTCCTTCTGTCTTCCCCCAGTGGCACTCACTCTCTCTCAAAATAAACAAACTAACTTAAAAAATGACTGTTTGAATCCAGGGATATCCTTTTAAGGCAGATCTCTAAGAACAGGAAAGACTTTGCTTTGTCAGACAGACACAAACTCAGGAGAGGGTCTAACACTGGGGAAATCATGTCACAGAGAATGTACGGAACCCGCCGCTGGCGGTTTGACTCGCTAGTGGCAGAACTGGTTTTCAGGGCTGCCCCAACTTCATTCTTACCCAATAAAAACCCACGAGGGACTCCATATAATGACAAGGGGACAAACGGAATTTGAAAGGAGGCTCCCGCAGGTAGCTGGACACGTGGCTGTTATGCTGAGTCATCACCCCAGGGCTTCTGTCTAAGGATTTAAAGTTCTCTCTTTAAATCTCACTGACTAGCTGGCCTGACGCGGGGCTTGAACCCACGAATGCAAGATCTGACCTGAGCCAAAGTCGGAGGCTTAACCAACTGGGCCACGCAGGCGCCCCTTATTTCAGGGTTTTAAGTGGGGTGGGTGGCAATGACCTGATTTACACTTTAAAAGTTCCCTTCTCGGGGCACCTGGGGGGCTCAGTCGGTTCAATGTCTGACTTCAGCTCAGGTCACGATCTTGCAGTCCGTGAGTTCGAGCCCCATGTTGGGCTCTGTGCTGACGGCTCAGAGCCTGGAGCCTGCTTCGGATTCTGTGTCTCACTCGCTCCCTGCCCCTCCTCCACCCATGTTCTGTCTCTCAAAAATGAATAAATGTTAAAAAGAAAAAATGAAGAAAAATGAAAGCTCCCTTCTCCATGTTGGGTGGAGAACAGGTGGAGAGAGGGGAGGGTCCAGCTGCAGGCGAAGGGTGGTGTGGATGAGAGAGGATGCAGTGGAGACGGAGAGAAGGAAAGTTATTTGGGGGTATTTGGAAGGGACAGTTGGGAATATTTATTAAAAAGTTAGATGGAGGTACAAACAAGGAAGGCGGTGATGCTTTTGACCCAGCTGGAGACAGCTGGAGAAGCGTTTTTTGAGTGGTAACAATTCAGTGCTTCATTTTGGACATGTTCAGTTCAAGATTCCTCCTAGATATCCAGGGGGAGATGTCATAGACTTGTTTGCTAACTGTATCCTCAGTGCAGAAGAGAAACAAGATTCATACATCAATGTTATTTTTTTTATGTTTTGAGAGAGAGAGAGAGAGAGAGAGAGAGAGAGAGAGAGAGCGAGCATGCACAGGTGGGAAGGGGTAGGGGAGAGGGGGACAGAGAATCTCGAGCACCTTCCTGCTCAGCACGGAGCCTAACGGGGGGCTCCCTCCCACCGCCTTGGGATCATGACCTGAAATCAAAAGTCAGATGCTTAACCAACTGAGCTACCCAAGCACCCCAACGTATACCCATGATGCTAAAAGCCAGGGGACCAGAGGCAAACAACTTTGGAGAGAGTGTGCAGGGGAGAAGAGGTGAGGGCTGTGGAGCAAAGCATGGGATTTGCCACCCTTAAGGTTGAAGAGAAGAGAATAAACCAGCAGAGGGGAGAGGGAGGGATGAAGAGAGGTTGGAGGGCAGCCCATGAGAGCAGCGGTGTGGAGGACAGAGAAATTGTCACTGGCCACTCCCTACAGGTGGGTCACATGCAGTGAAGACAGACGGGGAAGGACTAGATTAGCCGCAGGGCCCGGGTCGCTGACCTTAACGAGAGCAGTTTTGGGGATGAGGAGGAAAGAAAACTGAACGGCGTAGCTCAAAGTGAGAAGGAGCTGAGGAATCATTTTATTTGTTGTGCTCCATGATGGCGCATAGCCGTCTTTATAACATTTTCTCACATGCCTGAAGAATTTCACGATGAAATCGTTTGAAGATAATGTGTCACTTTTTCAAAAACTTCTTTTTTCTTAATTTGCAAAAAATTCTAAGAGTTAAAATTAATTTAAAGATATACTGTAAGCTTTTGCCTTTGAGACATTACGGCGATTTGCGAAGGGGAAGAGGCGGGAGGGGCCGAGGGAGGGGGCGCCCAGAGCAGCTGAAGATGGTCCAAGGTTATCATTAGAAATTACATGGTGGTTTTCCATAATAGTCTTACTACAGTAACCGCAGTTATTGTCAACTCTGGGAGCAGAAAAACAAGTCTGGGGTCTAACCTTGAATCCATACATTACTTTTTTTTTTTTTACATTTATTTATTTTTGAAAGACAGAGAGAGACAGAGCATGAACAGGGGAGGGACACAGAGAGAAAGAGACAGAGAATCTGAAGAGGGTTTCAGCCTCTGAGCTAGCAGTCTGCACAGAGCCTGATGCGGGGCTCGAACCCACGAACCGTGAGATCGTGACCTGAGCCAAAGTCGGATGCTCAACCAACTGAGCCACCCAGGCACCCCTACATTACTTTTTTTAAACATAAATGTGCAGAGGGAGAATGGCTGGGCTGAAGAACACATAATAGTATCGTGGATTTTGACGCAGATAACCAGGTTTCCTGTCTTGAAGCTGCGTCAGTTGTAATTCTCACCAGCAGAGACCTCGCATATCCGTCTTACCACATGCCTTGGACAGCCGTGAGGGAAGTCTTTAAAAAAAAATCAAATAATCCCAGAGAAGCAGCAAAGGAAAAGCATAGGAATGGAGAGCAGAAGCAGATATGACAAAGATCGGACCGGATGTATTAATATGATAAAGTAAGTTTCAAAGCAAAATGGGACACCTAAGTCCACCTCGCAAGGATAAAAGGGTCAATTCGGCAGGAAGACAGACCCTCACAAGGGCGTACGTGCTCAGTTACGGAGCTCCCAGCTCCGTGAGGGGAGAGAAAGCTGACGGAGTTTCAAGCCGGAGACCATTCCGCAGTGTGACCCGAGACGGTGACACTTCTCTGCGGCACAGTTGTTGGAACAGCCCACAGCGGTCCAGGGAGGACGGACGTAGAAGGTCCGAACATTATCAGCACGTGGACTCGTTATTTCTGTCGCCGTTGGAACTCCAGGGATCCGTCCTGGCCTCCAGGAGATCCCGGCACGACCTACAACGTGTCCCTGTGACTTTCTGCAGGCACCTTATCGCTCTGCGCCGCGGTTCTCTGAGACGTCAAGTGAGGATGGCACCACGTCACGTACGTTTTAAGAATTCTACGAGACAAGGAATAGGAAGCCAGTCAGCCTCACGCCTGGCGTACATGAAGTGTTCCTCCTATGCCAGGTATTACTGCGGAACCGAACCGACACCGCGGGGCTGCCTGGCACCAGCCCGGGGGATTTGGTGTGTTCTGCTCTGTTTCATTACCGCTGTCTGGGAATCCGTCTGCGGCAGAGGCCGTCTTGGTTAGAGCGTCATTCAGAGTCGTTCTGAAACCATTCCTGTGCCCTGATCTCCGCTTCCCTCCCGGAGTCGCCTGAGCCTGCCGGCGTTCACGTACTTCAGAGACACGGGGCTCCCGGGTGGCTCCGTCAGTTAAGTGTCTGACTCTTGTTTTTGGCTCAGGTCGTGATCTCACGGTTCATGGGTTCAAACCTTGCATCGGACTCTCTCTGTGCTGACAGCATGGAGCCTGTTTGGGATTCTTTCTCTCTCTCTCTCTCTCTCATCCTCTCTCTCTCTCTGGCCCTCCCCCTTCCCTCTCAAAATAAACAAATATTTTAAAAAACGTTAAAGAGGCCCTAGATGCCCCATACCAACCTCAAACTTCCAAATTGCCTACATTTAACGTTCCACATAGGAAGGCCTCCACTTTCACTTCTTCCACATCACCCAGTTTCCACGGCCCTGAAACTCACCCTAGGCAACAATGAAAAACCCTTCTAGAATGTTCTGACGCACTTGGCCAGAAGTGGAGCACCGCGCGGTAGGACCTTAGCTTTTTGTGCTCTTAGGCCTTTAAAAATGAATGTCGCACTTCTGTATAGTTATTAGTAATATCCATGGTATAGAAATCATCTCTAAAGTTAGTCTAAGATCTTGCTTTTTAAGAGGAACTAGGTTGAAATGTTTGGTAAACAGAGGATCCTTCTATGTTGTGCACCATCCCTCCCTAATCGGCAATTTGTATTTCTTCAGAGGAGAACAGGCCATAAAATAAGTAAATAAAATAAAGCAAATTGTCCCTTTCAAGTCTGCCAGCTGTCACACCTCGAGAAGAGCATTTTCCTCTTGTTCTTCTAAGAATCAAGGCTCCTTTATTTATAGGTGTGTGTTAAAGAGTAATGAGGCAAGCTCAAAAAGATCTTCCAAAATCCTCCTAGTGAAATAGAAGGCATTGTTGTTACCGAGGACTTGTAAAAATTTAAAGCCATGTCCATCCTCATTAAAACATATGAGCAGTGACCCCCCCTACACGGACTTTGAGGAACCCAAAGGGAAGAACCTTGCTGTGCTACGTTTCTGTGAGACAGAAAATACCCCATGGAGTTGGGGTGGCCCAAGGCGTTTTGAAAATGGCAGCTTTGGGGGGATCATCCTTGAGCCTCCTGGGGTAAAGGGACTTGGGAAATTGGGAAGGACCAGTTCTCCCCCCAAAACCTCCCTGCACGCTGTGGTAGTTTCTAGTCTGTCTCCCATACTTGGTTATAGATTTTAGTCCCACAAACACAAGCAGGACGAGTTTCTTGAACAGAGCTGTCAGTATAAGCCCCTGACCACAGAATGGCGTTATGGAGCCGCGGGGCGCTCAGGAAAGCGACAGGGGTTTACGTAGCTCCAGAGAGAGGTTTAACTATGAAAATGGAAAGGTTTTAGAAGAAAGAAAGTAGAAACAGAAATTTCTTTAAGCGTTAAATACTTAATTAATTAATTTAAACTAATTTAACTTTGGGTGCCTGGGTGGCTCAGTCAGTCAAACATCTGACTTCAGCTTTGGTCATGATCTCACTGTTCATGAGTTCGAGCCCTGCACTGACAGCTCAGAGCCTGGAGATGCTTCAGATTCTGGGTCTCGCTCTCTCTATGCCCTTCCTCTACTCGCACTCTGTGTCTCTCTTTCTCAAAAATAAATAAACATTAAGAAAACATAAAGTAATATAATTTCAATTCTAATTGATTTCATTAAAACAGAATAAAATTTAAGTTAATTTAAAATTATGACTTGAAAGAAATATTTTCTTCAATTTTATCATAAAAAGTGGCCCAAGAAGGGCAGCAGGACCATCATTTCTTTTTTTAAATTATTTTTCCCCATATTTAAAAAGTTATTATTTATTTACTTTGGGAGAGACAGAGACAGCACAAGTTGGGGAGGGGCAAGGAGAGAGGGAGAGAGAGAATCCCAAGCAGGCTCCACGCTGTCAGTGCAGAGTCTGATGCGGGGCTCAAACTCACCAACCGTGAGATCACGATCTGAGCTGAAATCAAGAGTTAGACACTGAACTGACTGAGCCTCCCAGACGCTGGCCATCGCGTGTGCCCACTCCCAGGCCACGGGTGTGTCCAGTGCCCAGACTGTAGTCTTTACTGTCACTCCCGACAGTCGTGTTCTATACTGGGGGCTCAATGGTATCGAGACTAACGTAGCCTAAGGGCTTTCTGCTAATCTAACTACAACAGTGTGAACATCAAAAAGAAAATGACACCTTTAAATTCAAATAAGATAAAATCTGAAGTTCTGTGAATTTATGGTGATGCTCCGAAACGTCGATGTGAAAGGCACCGATGACTGCGTGAACCTGATAGGGCGTGCTGGGTTTGCGCTGGGGAGTGTTTGTGGCCGTGTGCAGGTGTCTGGTTAGTCTTTTAGGTCCATATGCCATTATGAAGCACAGGCGGGTTCTTATTTCGGAGCAGGGGAATGAATCAGCGTAGTCCTAAACAGAGCGTATGATGTGACAGTGGACTCTCTTGACAGCACAGTTCAGTTAAGATGACAGTGTTATTGGGTCAGAGGGACCTGAAGAAAGTGGGGGGGTAGGTGTTAGTGTGGGGGCTGCCAGCAATCTCTAGAAGAACAAAGGTGAGTGACGTAGATGGTGATATTTAGGTGGACCTCTCTTCAGTCACGTCCTGCCCCGTAGAGGCGAGAGACTCGTGACGCCTGGAATGACAACACTAAGGTGCAGTCAGGCATCGCCCTGGGTGATAACACATCTTCCGGGCACACAGGGGAGATTTAGATAAATTAAGAGCAGTAACCGGCAGGATCGGAAGGACTAACACAGCAATCCTAGTTCAAGTTCTTTATCTCAAGAGCATAGAGGCACTTGCTCCCCAGGGGACTGGTCTCTGTGCTGGGCTTTGCGCTCCATTTCCCGCCTTCTAATGCTTCAGTCTTACTGCTCTCCACCATCTGCTTCCAGAAGCCGAAGAGCATTTGTGTACAGATAGAATGTTCCTCAAGTGAGGAGAACAGACAGCAACCTGTAAATATTTTATACTTTCCATGATCGTTTTCTTTCAGATTATGAAGCGTGCGTGCCTGCATTCGATAATGGGTGACCTGAAGAATGCTCTGCTTTAGTCAAACATCTGTCTCCATAATGCAGAGGAGGAAGCTGGAATAAATGCAGAGCCGAGGGCTCAGAGTGCCGGGACCCCCAGCTTTCAGTCTTGCGGACTCGCTACCCGCCAACAGAACTTCAAATGCCCAGCGTGAGTGTTTTTCTTTAGTGCTGTTTTGAAACAATCTCCAGCTTACAGAAGAGGTGCACGTAAGTGCTGTACAAAGAAGTCTTTTGTTTTTCTTATATTTCTTGAGAAAAAAGCTGCTGTCCAGATGTCACCTTATGTCCAGATTCCTCAGTGTCTATTTTGTACTAACAAGGGCATTATATTCTCCTACTTCTATGGGCTGAGTTGTGTCCTCTCAATTTCGTGTCTTGAAGTCCCAACCCCCAGAACCTCACAAGGTGACTTTCTTTGAAGAGAGGGTCCTCAGAGAGGTAATTTAGTTAAAATGAAGATCACATGCATGGGCCTTAGTCCAGTGTGACCAGTGTCTGTAGAAGAAGGAGAGATGAAGGCACAGACGCACACAGGGAGATGCCCATGTAATGGCAGAAGGGAAGAGGGCATCAGCGTGTCTAGGAGCGAGGCCACTGACACCTTGATCTTGAACTTCCAACCTCAAGGAACATGACAAAATCAATGTCTGTTGTGTAAACGAGTCTGGGGTACTTGGTCCGGGAGCTCGGCCGAGGCTCATGCCCGCGAGTCTAGCAGGGCCGCCAGGAGCAGAGGCCCGGCACAGACTCCCTGCCACCACGTGGCCCTCGGGCCCCTCCCACGCCCAGTACTGTCGCTCTGTCTGTTGTGATGGGGGCACCAGTTTGGGGGTGCAGGCTGCACGCGGCCGTCTCTGCTCTTCAGGGTCCTTCTGGCAGAACAGTTTCTCAAGAGTTCGGTCTTCCCTGACACTCACGGCCTTGATCCTCTTGAACATCACTGGCCGGGTAAGTAGTGGGACATCCCTCCATCTGGGCGTGTCCAAGGCCTCACACGGGTGGCAGGAGTGTCACAGGAGAGGCGCTGTGTTCTCACGCCTCTTCCTGGGGACTTGGGATTTGCTGTCGGCTTCTTCTGGAAGTTACTCCTTCCCACTGTGCAGTTAATAACACTGAAGTGTGTATGTGTGTGTGTGTGTGTGTGTGTATGTGTGTGTACGCGCGCTTCTGAGCATGTAAATGCTCCATTCCCAGGACACTGTCAAGTTCTTCATTTATTTATTTGTCATCGGTGTGGACTCAGAGCGCCCTGTTTCCTCCGGGGACTGGACTCCACTGCTTTTCACTTTGATGCGCAAATGGCCCCAGATTTGGCCAGCAGGGCACCCTTCGAGCTGCTTCTGTGTTCTTTTGACTTGTCCCTGTTGGTCTGTGAGCACTTTTTCATGTTTTGACATCAGTGTTTTTGGTTTGGGGTGCCCGGCGAGCTCAGTTGTTTAAGACACTTGATTTCGGCTCAGGTCATGATCTCACAGTTTGTGAGACTGAGCCCCGCGTCAGGCTCTGAGTAGACAACATGGAGCCTACTTGGGTTTCTCTCCCTCTCTCTCTGCCCCTCCCAACTCGTGTGAGCTCTCTCCTCTCTCGACAAACATATGTGATGTTTTAGGTTTGTTGCATGCTTTACCTGGCCCCGTCCTGGAATCACCCACTTCTCCAGGAACAGTTTAGGGGGGCCAGGGCACTTGTGGTGTGAGTCAGGGAATACATGTATGTGCACACACACGTGCTTACGTCTGTGTGTATTTCTATATCCGTCCATGTGAATCACAGCCGAGGTTTGTGACCAGTCACCCGCAGCTCCTCCCGCAACCCCTCCTGACCCACAGGAGCCCCAGCACCTCTCTCGACGGGCCAGTCCATGTGGCAGCCTGCTCCCTCCCTGTCCAGGCTCTGACCCCCACAGGCGCTCTTCCCTCCGAGCTCGGGGCCTGGATGCCCGTCCAGGCTCTGACCCCCACAGGCGCTCTTCTCTCCGTGCTCGGGGCCTGGATGCCCGTCCAGGCTCTGACCTCCACAGGCGCTCTTCTCTCCGTGCTCGGGGCCTGGATGCCCGTCCAGGCTCTGACCCCCACAGACGCTCTTCTCTCCGAGCTCGGGGCCTGGATGCCCGTCCAGGCCACATTGCAGGCATCGGGTTTGCTGTCACCGTGCCCTGGGCCCTCATCTGCTGCCCTTTGCCCCCACATGGGGAGACGCCTCCCGTGTTTGCCCGCCAAGAATGGCAGGTCTTCTCTCCCTTACCCTCCTTTTCCTGTGTTCTGGCCGTTGATGTTCCTCCTTTTCGTTGTCTTACGTGTAAGGCCTGTGGTCGTTCACCAGTGGATTTGAACCTCCTGCCCATGGCTCCCTGTTTTTGCTCCCTCTGCTCCTCTCAAGTGCTCCCTTGAAGGTCTCCAAACAATCTTGACACCTGAAGCTCTTGCCACTGCTCCCGCTCACTTCCTAGAGGGCAGGCTCACCCCTGTCTGGCCTCCTGGGGCCGCCAACAAAGGGCCACAAAGTGGGGGCGCTGAGCACATCGCGAGTATTCTCTCAAGGACGGCCAAAGCCAAGGTGTTGGCGAGGTCGCGCTCCCCGCAGAGGCCCGGGGATGATCCTTCCTTGCCCCCGCAGGACCCGGAGGCCCAGGTGCCCTTGGCTTGCAGCTCCATCCCTCCAGTCTTTGCCTTTGTCTTCACATGGCCTTCCTACTTCTGTGCGCCCCATTCTGTCTGTGAGATGGCCGCTGTCCTTGGACTCAGGGCCCACCCGAATCCAGCATGATGTCCCCTCAATCCTTACCTTCATCACCTCTGTGCAGACCCTCTTCCCAATGCCAGCCACAGTCCAGGGCTCCGTGTGAACCGGACTTGTGGAGGACACCCTCTAACTCACTACAGGGTTGGGTTGAGGCTTATCTTTGCTTCCCAGCGTCTGTCCTGATCACGGGGTCTATCAGACCGTTGTCCTCCACCTGCAGTCACACCCTCATATAGGTGGCTGTGTTCATTCTGCTCTCGTGGCTCATCGGACACTTGGAGCGCGCACATGGCACATGGATGGCCTGCGGTCTCGCCTCCAGGCCTGAGCTGTGCAACGGGCCAGCAGGTTCCGCTGCCTGACCCAGATCCCCGCCCAGCAGATAGGTGCAGCATGTGTGGTATGAACTCATTCTCACTCTGTCCCCACCCCGGCCGCCACCGCCATGCCTGCCCTCCAGGGGGTCAGAGGCATCCTACTCTTGTTGTCCAGGCTAAAATTCTTAGCGCCGTCTGAAGTGTAGCAAATCTGAGAACTTATGGCATTGGAAGGGAAGCCACAGGCCCTGTTAGAGGCTGATTGAGGAAGGAAATTATGGGAGATGTCTTCCTTTTAAAGTCTATTTCTGTTGGGTAAATTATGAAGTTAGCCCAGAGTAGCTAAATAGTAGATTATTGTAAATTATTATATTGTGCATAGCTTCAGTTAGACAAGATTATAATTTTTTTACTTTCCAAGTATTTAAAACCCAGGACAAGTGGCTATTGCTAACAGGGGGAAGGTCATCGATAGAGGGCGAATAATAAGCAAACAAGATAGGTTTTTAAATTTTGATTTAATCTGATTTTATTTTGTTTTATTTGAGAGAGAGAGAGAGAGAGAGAGAGAGAGAGAGAGAGAGAGGAGAGAGAGGGAGAGTGCACACGAGGAGGGGAGAGGGGCAAAGGGAGAAAGAGAGAATCCCAAGTAGACTCCACACTCAGCATGAAGCCTGATGCAGGGCTCCATCCCATGACCCTGGATCATGACCTGAGCTGAAATCAAGAGTCAGATGCTTAACCAACTGAGCGACCCAGGCGCCGCAACGTAGCTGTTTAAAAAATGCTGTTTGATGAAGCAGGAAGGGGGTACAGGGACCACTTTTTCTTTAAAAGTAGTTGCACAGTGTTGTGGTGTTGAAATTGCTCCCATTTTCTCATTTCTACAGTATTCTTTTGCATTTTGACATGGCCCACTTGGGCTACATGCATTAAACTGTCCTTGGAAACAAAACTGAATTCTTTTTCACACGTGTTTCCACTGTATTGAAAAATGTGACAGTGGTGTTAAAACGTCTCGTCCTCGTCAACGCAAATCGTTAGTTTTGAGCAAAGGCAAGCCGCTAGAAGTGGTACCTGCAGATTATGTTTGTGTTATGAGTTTCTCATATTCCAGACCCTGTGCTCAGCTGAAAATGTGTGTGTGCCTCTCCCCTCACACTTCTTGGTCTCCGTGCCACCTGGAGGTAAACTGAGACTCAGAGGATTAAGCGACATTACCCCTGGCCCTCCGCCAAGTGAGTGTCAGAACAATGGTTTCATTCCTGGGTCTGGCTAGCTCCAACACCATACCCCTAATGACTTGACCATAATTCATGAATTATGAACAAATCATACTTTCCTACTATCTTGGTTTTTCCAGCACTGTCAAGATTTCTCAGAAGACTTCTTTCCTGAAGAGCGGGAGTGGAGGGCGATTGGTAACTGATTGCTACGCTCTTCCTAGAAGGAAAGCCGCATGCAAAAACTTCTTTCTCCTATCAGCTGATGGCCCTGTGCTCCTGGCCTCGTCCTGCGCCCTGAGTGGGGACGTGAGAGCGGGACTCTGTCACCCCCACCGCTTGTACTACTGGATGGAGCTCTTGTCTTCTCTCGAGTGTAAGCACACAGCAGGAGTAACAGGTTTGCTACGACTTCAACCACAACCATGCACAGGAGTCAGGAGAGGAGAATAATGACTAGAGAAAACGTTATGTGCAGAGGGTGGCGTGTGAGGAAAGATTTCAGAGCAGAGAGAAACTGGTCCTCCGTTTCAGGCCGTAACTTGTGGAACATTGTTGAACCCTATGATGAGGCTTTAAAACAGACATACAAAAGCCTTTAGTTCATCACCAAAGTTCTGCTCAATATAATCCCCAACAAGGACTTTGAATGGCATAATAAAAAAAACTTCAGAGCGAAGGACTTATTTCCTTTCTACTATGTAAATCATTTTGACCAAAAGACAGAATCTAATTAAGCTAAAGTCTCTACGTACGGTAATTATTTAGTCTTCCTTTCCGTTCTGCAAATATGCTCACGTCTGAAGGCTGGTCTCGTATGAACTGTAACATACTGTTGGTTTCTGTGACCAACTTCATAATTAAGCAACTTTCATAAAGAGCCAGGGGTGATTCTGACGTCACAGGGAAGCAGAAAACACACACGTGGGATTTCCCTCTTGCACTCACGTCACGAGGACTTCATAGTAACATCCATAACAGGCATAAAGGGGCACCAGGGCCTGAATTGATTTTGAACTCAAGAATTGCACTGTGACATTACCCTTGAGCAGATGGGCGACCGTGGCCCTGATCGGCTGTTGGGTCCCTGTGGCTCCTTCTGACCACGGCCCCCAATGTGGATTAGCCAAGCTTTGGGCGCCGTAATTGTGGAGGGACGCCATCTGTGGTTTAATGGTTTTCAGGGGAGAAAAGAGGCACAGCTCTATTAAAGTCAAGGTTTCTGGTGGTGACTTGTGAGTTACATGGTTCATTACACACTCTCACTTTGTGACACTTGGCTCCGTGTGGCTCCTCCAGCGCTTGGAGCACAGGAAAGCTTGGCTGGAGGAAAAGTGGTTCTGGAAAGCTCTCCTGGCCCGCAGCATGCTGCTCCCCTTGGGCCGCCCCGGGGCCCATTGGAAGCTGCATTCACGGCTGGCCTCTGGCTTCGCACCTGGTAGAGCGAAATAATTTACCTCTGCGGCAGGTTACATGTCCTTGTGAAGCTGAGTTACCTTCTGGTCCGATTTTTCTGGAATCACCGTAGACATCGTGGGAGCAGATGGGAGCGTCCCCCTGCGCAGTGTGGCTGCAGAGAGAGGAGGCCCCGCTCGTTTGCATTCTGGAGAGAAAGGTGCCACATGCCTCAGACCCTCGCCACCTCCGAGAGTGTGTGTGCAGCCCCCGCCCAAGCCCCTGGCCCCAGTAAGAAGGCAGTGCAAACAGAGAGACACAGCAGGGAAACTCAGAGATTGGTGAGCTTGCAAAGCAGTGAGAGCCCATGGTGGGCGCTCCCTTGGTCAGTGGTTTCTGACTCGTCCATATTATTTAGGGAATCCATCGAAAGTTACAGATTCTTAGCCCTGTAGCAGGTTAAATGGTGGCCCCTCAAAAAAGATACCCGTATTCTGCTATCTGAGCCTCCTGATTGTGACTATTTGGGAAGACTCTTTTGCAGATGTCATTAAATCTCTTGAGCTGGGTCCTCCTAGGTGATAGAGGTGGGCTTGAAGCCAAGGGGACAGTTACACAGAGAGGAGGCCACGTGACACGGGAGGCAGAGGCTGAGAGATGCAGCCAGAAGCCCGGGACTCCAGCCACCGCAGCGGCAGGAAGAGGCAAGGGAGGGTCAGCCCAGGAGAACCCTCACTGGGTTCAGCAGCTGTAGGAGACGAGGACCACTGGGGGCGCTGTTGTGCTGAGACCCGTCGGTTCTGAGGATGAGATAATTTTGAGAGACGCTATTGGAGTCCTAGGTCAGGCTCAGATGTTCTTGGCACCTGTTGTCTTGAATCACCGGGAGGGCTTAAAATCAGGGCTGCCCAGGCCACACCCCAGAGGCTGATGCAGGTGGCCCTGCCCCCCCCCCCCCCATGTCATGACAAGATGCGCAGTAAGGTGTGAGCCTCTGGCTGCCAGGACGCTGAAGGTGTGCAGAGGTCATGAAGGTGGCGCTGCAGGTTCCCGCGGGGGCTTTCACCTCATCCCTGCAGCCTGGGGCTTCCCGGCTCTCATTTGTCCTCTCCCCCTCCGCCTTCCCCTTTCTGTTTAAATGGAGGCAATATTTGTATATGGAAAGGATCAATGATAAGAATTCTTCAGTTTTATAGTGGCATGTGTGTGAGCAATCATTGCCCAGTTCCTTCACGCCGGAATGTTCTGAATCCCCCTGCAGTCGGTTCTCCAGAAGGAAAGACTGCCGTGACTTCTATCAGCACACAGCACCCACGGTGTCTTCTTTGCTCTATTTTAAATGGTTCCCTTCACTCGGTTTCCATCTATTCGAGCCCCACATACCTACACGTTGTTTGCTTGGTCTTTCTCCCTGAGCTTCTTGGATTTGTGGGCTGGTGCTTTTCACTACATTCATTGTGTCTTCAGGTATTTTTATTCTTTCCCGTTTTCCATCTCTCCTTTCCCTCTGGGTCTCTAATTTTCCATCTTTTTTTTTTTTTTTTTTAAGTTTCTTTGTATTTTGAGAGAGACAGAGTGCCAGCTTCCGCTGGAGTCAACCTGGGTACTGAGGTCTCCGGCTCCTGTCTAACTGTTGTTCAGGGCTCCCCACGCACTGGAACCCCGAACCTCTTGTTGAGCTTCAGTCTGCAGGTGCCCTTTGCACACCTGCCTGCAGGAATGCCCGCAGGGTTGCAGCCACAGGAACCAAATCAAGAACGCGTCAGAGACAGATGCAGGGAGACCCGCACCCCGCACTGGCTTCTTGGCCACACTCCCTGACCCTGCGCTCAGCCTCCAGGGGCACAATTAACCAGCCGCTTCCGCCCAGGTCCTTAGCCAACGCACCGGCATCCCTGCATTACGCGAATCAGAAATAAAGTCAATATTAATACACAAATACGGATACAATTGCATTTGTAAGGACAAAAATGAACGTTTTTATAATGCTTCGAAATGAAAAATGAGCCTATCACAGCCTGCGTATTATTTGAAACTACCGAAATGACATGCGTTTTTATGTATGATGTCCATTCTGTAATCTATAGGCTAAACCTCAATTTATATCAATGACTGGGATGTGTAGCTTAGTAAGTTTGTCATTTTTATCTGCACTGATGCTGAGGAAAATTAACAGCATTTACCGGCGGTCCGTCACAACAGCAGCCGGCAGCTTCCAGGAAAAAGTTGATTTTCATCATCTGTGCCAATGACAGGAGTCCAGCTTTGTTCATGGAGAAATCAATATATTCCTTGAGAGTCTCCGCTATGGAAACTCTGAGCCCTGCGCCTCACTCAGCATTTACTTGTTGGTCCCATTACTTCTCTCCAAAACAAGACCGACGATTTTGCTTAAATACGTGACGATGCCCACGGCCGTGTCTCCTGTGTTGGGAACAGTAAGGGACACAGACAGTGAGTTCTTGTCCCTGAGACCCCTCTTTGGACGAGAGCATCATAATCGACAAAAATGATTTGGTCCTTCTCTCCCCTTACCGTGCGGCCCCTCCCGCGACTCGAAGCCACAACACACGCCAAATAACAGCGTGCAGTCATCCCCGGGAGGGATGCCCAGGGTGAGGGAGGAAGTCTGGGTCCTCTACTTGACGAACGTGGTCTTTTCGGCTTCGCTTTTTTATTTCTTAATCCCTCAGATCTCAACGTAGTAAATGAAATTGATACATGTCAAACACTGTATGATTTATTTGCGTTTCTTTTACATGTTTTTTAAATAGAAGCTCATCACAGATCCCAGGAATAAGAGGGGGATGGAAAAAGGAGGAGAGGGAGATGTATTTTGTAATTTATCAAAGATCTAGGTATTTCGATTACAAACCAGAGAAGTGCTGACTGATAGTTTTCTAGGTTGGGCGGGGAATCCGGAAACAGGATATTGATGGAAAAGCAGACACAGTGTCTCAGCAAAGACAGAAATTTCCTGAGCGGCTACACGTCAATGACCGAGGGCTGGAGGCATCAGAGGAGCGTGGGGAAACCCCAGGTGGGGTCAGGAGGCTGCCCTGGACGGCCAGCGGACAGGTGCACACTGTCCCCCGAGGACAAGTGCACACTGTCCCTCGCACCTGACGAAGGTAGACCGCTGTTCGGAGCCACACACGCGGGACTTTCCAAGTAAGTGGCCACAGCGTTTGCAGCCAAAGAAACATTTTATCGTGAAAATACTCGCTCCTAAAAGAAGGACACTCTCTCCGGGCAAATCAATAGATATGCATGCAGCCACTTACTGTGATTCTAGTAATGATTTAATCAGAATGTTACTTGCTTTTCTTTGCATTTTTGTTCTGAGATGTTATGAAGTGCTCTTGCGAGTTGGTTGTTCTATAAACTATTGTTTCCATATATACACGTATATACACATACGTATTTGTGCGTGCGTGTGCATGTGCGCCATATACACACACACCCCAGTGCCCTGAAGAGCCGCGTGTCTTCCTTCCGCTGACCCCACTTCTGGAGGCACATCAACCTCCTGGCGGCATCTAGGTGGATGTTATTTCGGTTGTCACGGTTTCACTTTTGCAGGATTGCTTTGGGACCCTAGGGGGCTGCACCCACAGATCCCCTTTATCGTTGGCGTGCCAGAAATCCCACAGCTTTTTGGTTGTCCTCTAAGTGAGGTGCTGCCTACGCATTAGGGCTATAGGTGTTTCTGAGGCTTGGGTTGAACAAACGTTTTTCGAGAACCTACTGTTTCCAAGAATTGGAGGTACAAAGATGGCACCGATGCCTTCTGCAACCGCAGACTGAAGGGGCGACCGGGGACACCCCAGTGGCTGCAGTGTTGTTGAAACACCTTCCACACGGCCTCACAGAATCCTTGGGAAACCGCAGGCAGCAGTCCTGTCGTCCTGGTTTGAGAGATGAGCAAATCGAGCTGCTGGAGGTGAAGCCGCACGGAAGGCGACATGAAGTCACACACACCCAAGGTTCACGTCCCGGCCCTGAGGTCACACGGAGCAGATGGCTCCAGCCAGCGCTTTTGGTTGCCTCCAGGGTGGTGGGTCCCAGAAGGTATGTCCGTGTTCAAACCCCAAGTGAGTATCATCTTATAAGGCGAAAGATGTGACCGAGTTAAGGATCTTGAGGCAGCGGGTTACTCGGTTCAGCCTTGAACTAGTGGTGCCAGGACCTGGCCACGCTGGGTGTCCATGGGGGGGAGCTCGGCCGCCCCGGCCTCAGGCTCCTGCGAGGTTTTGTCCTGACGTTCCCCCTCTCCGAGGAGCCCAGTGCTGACCGGCATCACAGTGATCACCTCGAGCAGGAAGGAAAGCGTCATTTCCTACCGGTTCTCCCTCAATCTGCCACCAAGTCCTGGTTTCCAGCGCACTATCTCTGTGTCACATCTGTACTGAGTGCTGGGGGTGCAGGGGGACGTGAACCCAGTGGCAATCACAGGACGTTGGCTCCATACCCCTGGTGGGGAGCAGCCCCTCCCCCTTGCCCCACACAGGTGGACCCGGGAGGCGCTGAAAGACTGAAGGCCTGAGTGAGAAATCCTGTGTCTGGGTCCCGGGACGGATGAAGCCCCTCACTTCCATGGGAGCCCCCGGGCGGCCTGTGCAGCTGGGAGGCCCCAGGGGGACAGTGCAGGAAAGAGGTGCTTTTGGCGACGCAAACATTCGGCCTGCGGCTGGGGGGATTTGGCTTTTCTGGCACCGTCAAGGCACTGACACAAAATACGCATTGTGGCCCCAAGGCTCGTGTGGACTTTTATGGAATTCTGTAGATGGTGTTTGGAAGTGCCACCGAGGGAAGGAGCCATCTTACCAGCAAGTGCAGCCTCTGTAACCGCTTTGGTAAGAGAGGCAGGTGCCCGTGGCCCAATGTGAGGAGAATTCCGAGTAGCCGAGCATGTTTCCTAGCAGACTACACACAAGTCTTAAGAGAACCCATCAATGTTTGAACATACAGGTATGAAGAAGTGAGCCCACGGAGGAGGGGCCTGAATGGGCTGGACTGGGCTGGGGGAGGGGCCCGTGTGGGGAGCCGGTGGGGGGGTGGGGGGGACTCGGGCAGAGCACGGGGCCAGATGACATCATGAGGGCTTTGCAAAGGTCATGGTTCCACAGTGGAGGGAGCTCCGCCTGTGGGACAGCCCTCGCCACGTGCACCTGTCGGCCCAACTGACGACGGTCCTCAAACTTCCCACGTGTTCGAGATTCCGAAGTACACGGAGGGAAGCTCTTCTGACATCTTTTTGTTTGTTTTGACTTTATTTCACAGATTTTATAAAGGCCTACAACATTAAAGCATAAAATACTAAACTCTTTTTTCTTATTAACATGGTGTAAAGTGTTTAACGACAAAAATTTCTTATCATCAAAGATGATGTTCACTAGAGCCGAAATACGGTCCATGATGGATTCAGCGAGAACCCACGGTATGTTCTAGTCATGATTTTGCCACCAACGGAAACTCTCCACTTCAGTGCGTCTAAATGCAACTACCACCGTGACACTCACTTTCACGAGCTACGTGCCCTTTCCTGTCTTACTCAGCAGACTCGGGAGGAGAGCGGGGGTCTAGACCAGCCTGCAGTGCGCCGGCTCCTCGTCCACCGGGAAGCCCCACGTGCTGAGCCCCGCGGCCCCTCACGACCGATTGTCTTCGATGACAATAGTTCTTCCAGGGAAGGGCTCAAGTTCAACAAATATGTATCGAAATTCATATTCGCCACTTTCTGGGTTCTGAAAAACAAACATATGTCCAGGTGTTACTTCCGTCCGCGGCGCCCACGACCCGCTGCATCCCAGCCCTGCGTCCCCGCGTGGTCCCCCCGTGGTCCCCACACCTCTTTCACTTCGAGATGCACCGTTCCTTGCTTCCCCGGCTCGGAGCCCTGGATGTAGAACTTGACGCGCATGTGCTTCAGCCCGTCCTTGGAGAACTCGATGAAACTGCCAGGGAAACGGAGGGGCGCGGCCTGAGCTCCCTGCGTCTAGAAGCCACCCCAGCCCTCCGCGCGCGCGGCCCGTGGTACCTGACGTGCTGCCTTCGCCCGCGGCGGGTTGTCTCCCCGTAGCCCTTCACGGGCTCGCCGAAGACACTGATCACCTGTGGGACACGCGCGCGGTCACTTCCCGGGGAAACGGTTTTGACAAATCAAGTGACTTTTTGAGAAAAAGGAATCATTAACCCCGTGACCCTTTCAAAACGACAACTCCAACAATGAGAAAACGGGAACAAAGGAATTATGCAACACCCTCCCACAAAGAGACAGACACGGGACTTCACGACGTGACCTGCAGTTACAGAGCAGGGGAGGCTGGAGCCACACTGTCCCTTCTTCCCTCAGAAAATCCAGACAATGAAGGGTTCAATCGGCTGGACATGTTTAGTGACATTTACCTAACGGGGTCTAACACTGAAGGCTACAAGGACCAAGCGATTTTTGTCACGAAACACAGCGAACTCGATCGGGCACAGGGCTGGGCAGCTACCCGGAGGTTCGCGTCACCACTCCGCTTTTGAGAAAGACCTACGTGAACATCTGCTCCGCTGAGAAGAATCCGGAGGATTCTGGCCTTTATGAAGCGGTGGCTGCTTCCTCGCCTTACGCTGTTCTGTCCTATCAAAGGTTTCGCAGGAGCGCCACTCTCACAGAGCAGGGGACCCTGTGACAACCACCTGTTTACAACAGACCGGACCTAGAGGCTCGGAACAATGATTCTGAACGGGAAAACTCACAACGAAGCGGCAATGCAGTTTTTACTGAAGTTCAAGTGTAAATACTTTGGAGCCTTTCCAAGAAAGAACCAGAGCTGGAATCTTCCTCATGCCTGATGCCCTTCCCCTCACTCCGCGCTGGGTCTCCCCGCCTCCTCCTCCTCCGCCGCTCGCACAGACCCAGAACCAAGTACCAGAAGTCCAGAGTTAAGAGATGCCAGAGACCGTGGGCCTGAGGTCTCCTCTCTGACAGGACTGGAGAAACCGCTGGAGCAAGTGGAGCGGGGCCCCAGGGAGACCGGTCAGGGCGGCCCCACACCTGTGCCCTTACTGGGCAGCGCCTGGTCTGCCTTGGGCATCACTCCCGGGTCTGGGCGGAAACCACCCTGACGGTTATGGTGCTGTCTGCCATCTTCCTTCCCAGGCCGAGGATCCAGATTTCAGTGAGTAGTGGTTTTCACTGCAGACGCTTCCCACCCAGCAGGGAGGAAATCTGGCATCTCACAGGCTTTCTGTCTGGGACTGGAGAGCATCCCAGAAAGCCCTCTTTCTGCACAGGACCCCTAACAGAACTGAGGCGACTGTTCCATATGTGTGCCGCCTCCAGGGAACGCTTTGCAGCAGGCTGAGCTTAAGTGCAGAGGCTCTGGCGTCCCATAAACTCGGGCTCCCGCCCTGGCTGGCCCGCTTCCCTCGCAGTGATCTCAGTGGGAATGCCTCACCTCCCGAGTTGGCCTCCCCTTTCTGCAAACGGGATAATACTATCTAACACACGGGGTTTTGGGAGATCCAAGAGGCGATGTGCTGAGCATAGTGCCTGGTGCCTAATGTGCCTTTAGCAGGTGTCAATAATCATGATCAGGAGATCAGGAATCATGCTTTTTAAAAGACTGGAAACTTATCACACAAGTTTAATACTATGGTAAGGTCTAAGCATTTACTGTCTATGGCAACTAGTAAAGTGCCTCTCTTGCATAATTAGGATGAAATCACCCCTAGAGACCTTTGGCGGGGGGGGTCTTAAAGCATGTCAGGTACGGCACAGAGAGCTAATGACAATTCCCGTCCAAGTACTGTGACTTTATCATATAGAGGCCACTAGCCTCAGAACCAAGGTGGGCTCTGCCCACCTCCACCGACCAATATGTTTTCTGGATCCAAAGAGCGTGTGTAACTCAATCCGGAGGACTCACCTCGGGGTGTGATCGGCATTTTTCTAAGGCCTTCCCGTAGATCTTATTAGGGCTGGACGAAGAAAACAGTTCTCTGAAAATCGTGTAAAACAAGCCACCTGAAAATTGTAGACAAGGCAGATCAAGCAAAGCAAGAGCAAGAGCAATGAGAAGTCATGAGGATTTGGGGGCGTTCTACTTGCTGCGTCCGACCTGTGATGCCGACTCCAACGAGCACCACCACCAGGTAGGTGAAATCTCTCCCGGCTTCTTTCACTGCAACGAGAGAGCGCCGCCCGTCACGCGTGCGCCCTGCGCGCTCCGGCGCGGAGCCGGGGACGCGGGA
>NC_043713.1:4311846-4321350 GCF_006229205.1 Suricata suricatta
TGAGTCACACGCCTCAGGGAATCTGCACAGAATCCGCACCCTGTGTCTCCCACGCGGAGAAAGATGAGCGTGTGGACTACGCAGAGGCTCTGGGAGGGAAATGGACCCGAGCTGTGACCCTGGGACACGGCACACACGTGTATTTGCACGTGCTGATGTCGGGATCGACACATACGGGGAACGGAGTTTTACCATCTCGGTCACAACTGCACTTCCCTGAGGCTGAAAACGTGACTCCCAGCCGGGTATTCTATTTATAGATGAACTTACAGGCCTCCGAAAGAACACAGATTTCTGGGAGGTAAATTTATAGACTATTGCCGCCCCGCCCCCAGAAAACCACAATGTTAACAGTGCTCGCTGCTACTGTTTCCTCCATTTTCCCTGCTGTGCACTGAGCTTCTGGTACTTCACAAAATAACACTTCACTAAAAGCTCTCTAGCAGAGTAACCCTTTACTCCTCCAGAACAGGCTCCTAACCACAAAGATGGGATTCAAAAAATAAAAGATTTGCATCGGCCCAAACCTAGGTCATGGCTGGATCCCCACCATGGCTGTAGGGACACAGTCCGTGTCCCCAGCAAGGCTTGGGGTAGAGAGGCGACAAGGAGAACCTCTCAGTTTATTATGGTCACAAAAAATAACACATATTAAGTGCCGGCTGTGTGCCAGCCCCAGGCTGAGGACGTACTAATGGCTGTATTATATACATAAGTCGCTGCATTAGTCCTGTTCCCAGGTCAGGCCTCTGGCCCCAACGCCCTGAATGCCGGCCTGGATCAGGGCACCTGGAAGCCCATCTTCTCTAGTTTTGTGGCCACAAACCTCTGTGGTGCCGAGCCCTGTGCTATTATCCGGGGTTGACACATTTTCCAGGTCTGTTTCGGCGTCATTTCACGGTTGTCTTCAACACAAGGGGCTCCTTGCCCACCTTCCTGCGATTCTCCACCCCTCCTGTAGTGGGTGCTGTGCTGAGCCACCCCTCCTCCCCTCATGACTGGGGCCCCTGGTCCCCCAGCCGGGCTCCGCACTAGGCGTCCCTTCATCTGAGGAGCACCTTCTCACCAGGGGTGGCCCCGATGCCTGGCTGGGGCTCAAGTAAAAGGCGCAGCCCCCACACCTGAGGATGGAAGGACCGTGACGGGTCAGCCCAGTCCCAGGGCTCCCCGGGGAGTAGGCTGCGGCCCCTCCCGCGGGTGTGTGACACGTGTCCCTGTGGGTCATCCTGCCTCCTGCACCGTCACAGATGTGTTCTCTCCCATACAAGCCTCCTGTATGCAAGTCCCACCTACAGCGCGTGCTACCAGGAGCGGTCCCAGGGGCCACTGGCCACATCGAGGCCCCTGTCCCTGGTGGCAGAGCACTGACCGGCCCTGCACACGCTGCTGGTGTGCTTGCCGCAGGCCTTCCCAATGGTGACCCGGGACGCGGTCCTGGTAGAAGAGAATGCACTGGTTGGTGTCACGTTTTGGGAACAAGCAATCTTACGAACTCGGACTGGATGGCTGTGGTCGGGGGAGCACCACTGCACTGGATGAAGAGAGATGCCGAGAATACCTAGTTACGGATGCAGGCAAACGGAGTGCCCAACAGGCAGAAGCCTCCTGGAGACAAGATGTGCTCCTCTGTTGTACCCAGAGGGTGGAAATGCTGGGAGTCAGGCCCAGGGCATAAAGGGCAGCAGAGAGGCTGGAATCTCAACCCGGCAGGTCTCCCAAGCCAAGTCCCAGGTCCTGACGTGGGAGGAAACGGGGGCTGAGGCTTGGCGTGGGGATATCGAGGCCGATGCACTAAAAAATCCTGCCTCCTCAGATTCTCCTGAACCCGCTGGGCTTGAGGCAGCACTCTTCCTCCTCCTCAAAGAGGAGGCGGGGACTTCCATTTAGCAAGACATGTGCTCTGGCCAGGTCACAACATTCCTGGGAGGAAGGCGGAAGGGAGCATGCCCAGGAGGACCTGGAGGCCCTACCAGCAGGTGCTGGGAGAGCACATATTCGACGGGGGCCTAAGGTCGGAATGAAGGGACACAGAACACGAACCAGCGAGTGAGAGCGATCAATATGGGAGCATTCTCCTGTGGTCACGAATTGACCAGTTTGGCAAGCACCCCGGAAGCTGGTGCACTGCTAGGTTCTACGCTCCTGGACCCATGGGGAAAGGATGGTCCACATTAAGTGTAGGGAGAGTGAGAATTCCCGTGGCAAACTGTGGAGGCAAGGGTGAAAAGGCCCAGAGAATGGAAGTGCCAGGACGGGGAAAGGCCGGAACCCACCAGCTGACTGTCCTGTGGGAGGACCTGGGGACAAGGAACAGAGTCGGTCATGACATCTGAACCATCAGAAGCCAGGCGGGTGCCACCACCATAATGAATGGCAAGGGTGGGGTGGCAGCCAGGGGTGTCTGACCTCACGATGACACTACGATGTGGTGTTCCCAAGGGCAAGCGTGATGGGCAGCTGACAAGGACATCCATCAATCTGGACAATCCTAAGAATCAATTCTGGGTGACCAGGAGGCTGCAGGCAGATGCCCCAATGCAAAGTCGTGAAGAGACTGGCCCAGCTTCTGGACCTGAATGCCGGGAGCCTACCCAGACCCCACTAGGAGGGACCTGACCACACACATAGATTCCCTGGTCCTTCGGCAAAGAGGCCCACAGTCATTACCTTGGTTAGCATACACTGGAGGAAGGGGAACACCCAAACATTTCAGGGTCTGTTGGACAGAGTCTGAGATGACAGTGACACCCCTGGACCCAAAGTCACATGGCCCCTCTTTTAGGCTCATATCGTGGCCGTGTAATAAAGAGTCTGACTTGTAAGAGGCTCACAGCTGGGTCCACGGGTTTGCTTGGGGTTCATTTATTTATTTCCAATGTGTAAGTTCAAAGGATATACTCGTAATTGACAACAGTTCCTGTGTTAGTTCCTTTGGGGGTTGAAAGCTACCGTAATGGGAAAAGCTGAATGGAAGCCTCTGAAGCTGCACCCCCACTTGACCAAGACAGTAAATCAAAAGCAGTATGACATCGATGGCGGAGCAGCAAGACAGTGCTACCTCCGGAAGGGCCAAAGATATGAACGAGGGGTCCCCAGCATATTCCCATGTAACTCACCAGTCTGCGCCTTATAAAAACCAGGCAGAACCCGGAGTAGGACAGGGATCCACTGGAAATTCAGCCATGTAGTCCTCCAATACAGATGCCACATATGGTGACTTTACAAGAGCACATTAACAGACTCAAGGCTTTGGCCACTGATCTGGAGACGGCCTTCTTTTCCAACTCCACGGATAAGGAGCAGCGGTAGCGGCTTGCAGGAACACGAAACAGACAGCAGTGTACACGTACCGCCTTGCCCAGGACTTGTAAGGTCTCGAACCCTGTTACAATGTAGTTTTACGGGACCTGGGCCTTCTGGGTTTTGGCTGGCCTGTACAGTAACCACACACCACAGGTGGCTATTTGAGTTTAGCTTTAAAATCAAGTTAAAACTAAATAAACATTCAGTTCTTTACTCACACTAGCAACATTTTACGTGCTGAAGAGCCACATGTGGATCGTGACCACCACACTGACCACACACAGTGTGTGAAGTTCTATTTGGACAACGCTGTCATGGGCACTCTGCCAAACATCACAATTATCCATTCTATTTATGCCCTCATAATAGAGACAGAAGTAAGCAGGGGGCCATGTGTCAGGAAGCTTGGTAAACACATGTACTCCAAGTGTGGAGGGGTGAGCCTCAAAAATAGATCCAAGGCTCACCGACCACACAAGCCAAACTCTTAGGGGTCCGCTGTCTGGGGCATGTGGAGACACCCCATCCCAAACAAACTACCGTGTCCCCTATGTCCTACCACAACACAAAGTGTGATAGGCCCCTTTGGACTCCAGAGGCAGCATATTCGGCATCTGGGAATACTGCTCCCCCTCACTCACTGAGTCATCAGGAAGGCTGTCACCTCTGAATGCGGTCCACACCAGGACAGGACTCTGCAGCAGGACCCAACTGCTGTGTCAGCAGCACTGTCTCTGGAGCCAGGCGGCCTGACACGGGCTGCCGGACAGTTCTGTGCGTCTGCTCTCCGCGTAGGGGCTGCTGGCTCGTGCTCAACTTTTAATCACCCCTCACGCCCCTGTTCAGGCTAGCACGAAGGAATGATGACCCGTTCTGCATATTCAGCAGACCGCAAAACAACGGACAGGACACAGTTCAGTTTGTTAATGTTGCTAAAAAGTAGATGCATCGAAATGACATAAATATCAACAGTCATGTTTGCACGGTATGACCATGGGCATCTGAATTGTTTGCTTCCTTTCTACTAATTTTTTCTACAAATTACTTGTAAAATGAAGAAATAAAAATTAAATTCACTACTTCATCTGTGAAGACAACTCTGACTTTCCCCGACAGAATTACATTTCGCCTTTCCTATTATATACATTCTATTACTTCCTGTGTCACCTGAGGTAAACGATGTCCTGAACGTCTTCAACTTTATAGTATAAAGAGTCTAACTCAGTATCTGGGCACAGCAGTCATTCAAGAGCAGCGCTGAGTTGACCTACATGAGCTGAGCCCTACGGATTATGACTCATAGTAGCTCTTCTATTTATTCCACTCAATTACTCTGTATCTATTATATACGCTCAGGTGCTCACTTTGTAGCACAATTACTATTTTCACTGTCTGCTTCTATCTATTCTTGTCCTCATTAAGCGCTAACCTTTGTGTACAGGAGTTCCGTGGCACACCCATTAGCATCCACTCAAGTGTTAAGCATGGAAAATGGAAGGTCAAGAAATACTTGTGAATGGCGTTTCTAAAGAGCACTGACCTGTTTTTACACACTTAAGATCAGGAAAATTTGGTTTTAACTTTCAGTCGTGAAATCGAGGAAGTGTGGCTCTACTACATAAAGAGCTAATGTCTGTCGGAGGAAGTGAATAGGAAACTCAAACGAGATGACCTCTGTGAAATCTACTTACTCACACCAAACAATGGTTAGGTTTTAGAGCTCCACGCTAAAAGTTGAAAGTTTTTAGACATAATTCAATAAAGTTATGTCAAAATCAACTTGCAAATCTGAGTTCAAGTCTGGGAAGAAAGTTGTAGACCTACATTCTCAAATGCTCAGCTGTGTTGAACGGCTCTACCCTTTAATTCCTGTGAACGGTTCTTCTATCTTTGGCACCGAATTAGTGTAAAAAGACACTGGGAGCTCTCGGCTCGTTTGTTGAAAGACCGACCGTTCCTGTTACCTTTCTGTGACGTTGAGAGGCCGGTCTCCCCTTTGTCACGGTGCACAGACACCTGCTTGCTGCGGTCCTCTTCTGCTCTCTGGGGGCTCTGCCCCTGCGTCCAGATGGTTTTCTGGGTGACGCCAGGGACACACTTAGGGCGAACCGTTTTCTTTGGGTCTCGCAGACCCCAGCTCAAAGTGGGCGCAGTCTTCAAGCAAGCTTTGTTGAGCACCAAGGGTGGCAGAAAGAGCCGCTTCCCGGAGGACCTGCGCAGCTTCTCCGCACACTGTACAGCTCGTAAGAAAGTACAAATCATGTTCACGAAAAACTGGTCAGCGTTGGAAAGGTGACAACTATGACCAGCAAAGCTTCACGACCCAATACACACCCCGCCGGAGTGTACTCAGGTCTACACATTCACACCGGTAATTCTGCACAGCGTGTTCGGCAAAAACGTTAGCTCCCAAAATAAGTTGCGTCCACCTCCTCTTCTCTTCCGTGCTCTTTTTACTGGAATTAAAGTACTTTAATTACCTTCCGTACTAACATTCACACTCCACCCGCCATGCCTTTGCAAAGTAAGTTGGGAAACCTCGAGGAGTCCTGGGAATAGTAGTTCGAGGACCTCACTCCTCACCGAGTTACGGCAGTGGGAAAGGCGCCAAGACTACATTTCCCACAATGCAAGCCGGCCAGAGCCAGCCCTTTCACCACCTCCCAGAGTTCTCTGCGCATGCGCTGCTTGTATTTGGCAAGGTGCGGGTGGGCGGGGCGTTCGAAGTGCCAAGAAACAAATGAGCGATTACAAACTTGGCGTTCTTGCAACTCTCTAGAGGGAACTGTGTAAACTGGGAAATTCTCAGTCTGACCGTGGCTTTGTCATCCCTTATGGGCAAATGATGTAGCCTTTGCGTTTCAGTTTTTCTCCAAGGAAACCAGACGGCAAGCAACACAAATTTCCCGATTCAGCAGGTGGGGAGGACCGACAGGTCGCTGCACTGCCCAACGCCAGTGTCCGAAACTTAGCGGCCCGCTTGCCGCGCGGCGTCCTCACCATCAGGCGGTCGGGTGCCCGAAAGGCCAGGGTCCCAGAAGTTTCTAGAACGGCTCTGGGAGCCGGCGGAAAGGCGGTGACGCCGGCTGTCCCTGCGCACGCGCGCCGGAGAGCGTGCCGGCGTCGAGTGGGCGTGGCGCAGGGCGGTGATCTCCTCCCTCCAGCCGCCGCTCCGCTTCGGGCGTGTCCTTCGGGTCTCCATGGCGACAGGACGCGGCCGGCTCCTGCAGCAGCACTGGCGCGGCCTCCAGGCGCTGAGTTTGGCGCCTGGCGGCATTGGCAGGGCCGCCGGGCACACCTGGTTCAGGTGACTCTCGCGGCGCTGTGGGTCGGGTCACCGCTCTGCCACCCTTCCCCCTTGTTTTCATTCGTTGGGCTCCCGCGCGCGGCTCTTTTTAGTGCAGGAAAGGTCTGAAGACCCAAGAAGAAATCTCTTCAACTTGGAAACCTGGGGTTACCCCAAGTCCTGGCACAAGTAGACTAGCTTCCCCCCGGAGACGGCATTCCTCCTTCCCTGAATTCTAGGCGGTGTGGGGAATAGGGAACCCTTGCGCAGCGCTTGGCGTGGATGCGTTACACCTGGGTCTGCGCGTCACGGGTCTGCACCTGCGGGCCGCCCGGATGGCGGCCCTCCAGAACGCCCTCCGAAGTCGCTCGCAACTTCTCTGGCCGGAAGTCCACCTTTCGTCCTTTTTGGGAGTTTGTAAGTTAGGGACGTAGAGTCTACTCAGCAAAACGCTGCCGATTTTCTGTCCCGCTCCCAGTTCGTGAATGGAGGACACACCCACTGAGCAGATAGTTCTGGCGGGCGGGTTGGTCTGGTGGTATCTTTTCCTGGGGCAGAAATGTCTGTGTTGACTTCAAAGCCACATCTCCGTTTCTAAGCAAACCCTGAAGGGATGCCTGTAGACAGACACCCCTTGGTGCTCAGCTCCTAATCCCCTTTTTTTCCTAAGGGCTGGGCTTGTGCTACTCTTGTTCCAGTGTCTGGAGATCCGTCTCTCCTCCATGTCTCTTGGGTACCCTTCCCAAGGGTGGTCTTCTTCCACGGTGACAGAAGGCAGGGGAAGGGGCAGGAGGACGCAGGGGACTGGAGCTTTAACTTAACTCTCAGGGCAGTAGTTCACTTCACAGTGAATGATCCAGCGTTAGAGGTTCCAACGTATTACCAGGCACCTTACTAGTTCCTTCGCATTTTACAGCGAGTGGTTCCTAGCTTTGTGCCCGTCATTTGTTAGTTTGCAGGTGGAGGGACCATACAAAGAATTCTCATTCTTGAGAATTCTTTTTGCTTGCAAGTCTTCCTGATCTGTAATATAGAGAAATTTGTGCATATTATGCTCCTAATAAACCAAATGTCTGTGTTTAAGCATAAAAATAATTCTGTTCCTTAACAGTTCAACTTAAGTTACTTTTTGTTTTCCTGAATCTCCAGGCCCATGTCCCATTTTCCTCCTAGGGTCCATTACCCACTCACCTTGCTTTCAAAAGTGGTGCTCTGAATCTTAGTGTTACGGTAATAGTTGGTTCCTGAGAATAGCTGGATGCCACAAGCCTCCTGACAAGTAAAATGGTGACAGTGCCTTCAAAGCTTCTGTGCTGCAGGAGAGGAAAACTGGCGTTCAAGTAGGAAGCTTGAACTTTAAATCAATTTGCCTCTATGGCTAAACTTAGTCTTTATATATTCAGCTCTGTTAGTGGGAAGCAGAATGATTTTTATGTGATGAATCTTCTATTGCTTTGTAAGTTGAGCGAACTTCCTGGTGAAGTGATGTAATTAGAGTCCCTGGCACGGGAGCCTGCCTGTCAACCTGTAATTTGGGGAGGTTCACATTCTTTATGGAAAAGAAAAATCAGCTAAGAACGATTGTGGATGGTCTAAGTGCATGGTTATTTTTATTGTATCAATGCAGAAAAATTAGATTTTATAAGAAATCAGTGGTTCCCTTTTGAAAGAGTTTTTTTAAAAAAAAAAAACGTTTATTTTTGAGGCTGGGAGGGGCAGAGAGGGAGAGAGAGAACCCCAAGCAGGCTCTGCCCTGTCAGCGTGGAGCCCGATGTGGGGGCTGCATCTCACGAACCGCAAGATCATGACCTGAGCTGAAATCAAGAGTCCCACGCTTAATTAACTGAGCCCCCAGGTGCCCTTCAGTGGTTCTCTTTTTAACACAAAATGTGAACATATATAAGTGTCATAAACTGTAAGAAATGTAGCATAAAGCATATTAGGTTCTATTTGCTCTATTATATATTTTTTGGTTTATCCAATATCAAAAATCAGGCTCAGAGGTTAATATTCTTTCTCTTTTTTCTTAGAGGGTTAATTTTTCCAATCTATTACTTGAAAACTTTTTTAAACTAAATGTCATCTTACTAATTATGTCAACTAAGTGTGCACTTAATTTTGTAGACCTATAGATCTACCTGAGGACATGCATGGAACTTACTGATTTGTTAACTGTGTGGCCCTTAAAAATGTGCAGTTGGTTTATTTTTTGGAGAAATGGAGATGTACCTTCAATAATACCAAAAGCCATACTGATAAGATGTAGAATGTAATCGGGTAGGATGAGCTTTGAAGGGGCAGTCAGGGGATGCGGGCGTTTGGGACCTTAAATGAGTCACCGTGATTGCCTCCTTAGAACCATGGCCTTCTGACTTGTGAAACAGGGACTCATGAGATCTAGTTTAATTGTGGAAAAGCCAAACAGCGGCAGACAGGCTGCACTTCTCAGATGGCTTGCCGGTGGGCAGGGAATGCCTGGGGACGTCCTTCTGACATGTAAAATGAGTGCAGTGGCTTTGGGGAGAACGTTAAGTAATTCAACCGGTAAGTACTATAATGCCTTTGTATAATTAGACCACCACAGATAAGTTGTTCAGGAGAATTCGACATTTGCATTATTTAAAAAAACCTTTTTTTTTTTTTAGTGTTTACTTTTGAGAGAGAGAGATCCACAGAGTGTGAGTGGGAGGAGGGTCACAGAGAGAGGGAAACACAGAATCTGAAGCAGGCTCCAGGCCCTGAGCTGTCATCACAGAACCTGATGCGGGGCTTGAACCCACGAACTGTGAGATCATGACCTGAGCTGAAGTCAGATGCTTAACCGACTGAGCCACCCAGGCGCCCCTGCATTATTTTTTAATATCAAATAAGAGACAAGAGAACTCATGAGCTTTCTGTAGGCTGTGCCCCCCCCC
>NC_043713.1:4321450-4352952 GCF_006229205.1 Suricata suricatta
GTAGAGTTCTATCCCTTCAATTCTCTAGCCCCCTTTTAAAAACCACCACCACCAGGGAGACCTGGGTGGCTCAGCCTTTTAAGCTTCTGACTAATGACATCGACTCAGCTCATGATCCCAGGGTCATGGGATTGAACCCCATGTCCGGCTCTACATTGACAGCCCAGAGCCTGCTTGGGATTCTCTCTCTCCTTCTCTCACTGCCCTCCGCCCTCTGCCCCCACTCGTGATCTCTCTCTGCCTCTCTCTCAGAATAAATAAATACACTTAAGGGAAAAAAACCCCCATCACCTCAAAACCTTGTCATCCTGTGAATCACACTTATTACTGGTTAATACCGTTTTGTCTTTCCTTCCAGACTTTTCCCCCTTGTGCGTGTTTACTTTTCTCTTGAGAGAAATACAAAAATATGATTGAGTATATCCTGATATCACCCGATTTTTTCAGTTGACATGTGATTAATTTAGCAGGTAGATACCTTCTGTATGCCAGGCATGTTGTGGGCGCTGCAGCCTCGGCAGTGAACACAACTTGTGCTAAAGGCCCTCTAATATGGACTTAGAATTCCCGGGATAGTGAGCGGAGGAGTGGATAAGGAAAATGCGTCGTGCTGGGGGGTGGTACGTGCCCAGGGAAACACCGAGGAGGGCGCCTGAAGTGTACGTGTGTGTGTGTAGTATGGATGGAGGCTTTTCTTTCTTTTTCTTTTTTTTCTTTTTTTTTTTTTTGAGACGGAGAGAGACAGTGGGGGAGAGGGGCAGAGGGAGACAGAGTATTCCAAGCAGACTCCAGGCTCAGTGTGGACCTGATGTGGGGCTCCATCCCATGACCCTGGGGTCCTGACCTGAGCCCAGATCAAGAGTCCAGACGCTCAACCAACCGAGCCACCCAGGCGTCCCTGGAGCGGGGTTTTAGACAGCCCGGGCCAAGATGCTGTCAGGGAAGCGGTGACGAGTGTGAACACTGGCAGGGCTGAGGGAACAGCTGTGCAGGAGACTGGAAGGCACTGGGAGTTCATTTCTTTCTCAAACCTTTTCACCTGTGTTGAAACTGTCAGTTTTTTTAATTGTCTGAACGTTGTTACCTGTATGGAGGCCATGCCGGACCAAAGCTTGCAGTGTTTCTGGAATTTTTTCAGTGCCGCCAGCTCTGAGACGGCCTTTGTTGAGTAGCATTTTTGGGCTCATTTACTTGTTTGGGATGTGTTTCTACAGGTGAAATTCCTGGCTTAAAAAAATACATGTGCCTTTTAAAGATCTTAATGAACGGTACCAGACTCGACTTTCCATACTGTTTTCACCAATTTATGTCCCAGCAGTGAATGAGGTGTTCTTATTTATTTGCCAGTTTGCTAGATTGAAACGGATCAATACAGCATATTAATTTAGTTTTCTTCAATTCCCTTGGAAAGGACTCAGGGTAATAGATTTTATTTTACTTTTTTGATTGAAGAAATCTGTATGGCAGAAAGCTGTTATCAATTTACTAATGCTTTTAAACAAATTTATATTCGAGTGTATTCGCTGAAGTTAAGGAAGTGTTCCTCAGTCTTCACGCAGTGTGTGTAGGCAGACCCTCAGACTTCTTGGGGTCGTACTGGCAGGGTCACTGGCTGGGACATCCAGGCAGATAGTACTATTTGATGGCGGAGTAATAGAAATTCCTTTTACTGAAAGCTTATGTGTTAGAAACTTCTGTCCACTGAAGATGTTTGATCTTTGAGTATGCAATGTAAGTTGGGATAGGAGTACAAGAAGCTAACCACTTAAAGTAAGGAAAGCTTTTAAATCATTTTGAAACGTCCATGTAAAAATTGTGTATTAGGTTGAGTGGCGCCCTTCAAATCCATGTCCACGTAGCACCTCAGGGTCTGATTTTATTTGGAAATGGGGTCTTTACAGATGTCAGTAGTTAAGATGGGAACATAGTGGGTGAGGGTGGATCCTGAGTCAAGTGTGACCGACGTCCTTACGAGATCCACACCCTGGGGAGGCGGCTGGGTAAAGACGGTGGGTGGGGGTGGGTGGGGGGAGAGGTCAGATTTAGTCGTCTTAGTTGCCAGGAGCTAAGAGACACCAAGGATTGTCCGCAGGCACCAGAAGCTGGAAGAGGCAGGAAGTTCTTCCCTAGAGACTTTGGACAGAGCATGGCCCTCCCTGCACCTTGATTCTGGACGTTTGGCCTCTAGGACTTTAAAAACAATAAATGTCTGTTGTGTGAAGCCACCTGGTTGGAGGTGGTTTGTTAAGGAAACTAATCAATTAGGAAATTGTATTTCACCTCTTATTACTGTGTGAGCCCCGGGTAGTGGAGTTGGAGCTTTTCTGTTGTGGAAATCTTTGCTTCAGTAGTACTTTCAACAGAAATACCAAAATGTACTGCACAGGCGCAGTTCTCTGACACGAGGGGGAAGGCGTTGCAGAACTCTCCAGATCGGGACCTCTGCTGCCCTCCCCACCCCCTCCTGTTGTGCAGAGCAAGGAGTGGACGCCAGTGGCCGCCTCACATGATTGTGTTCCCAAGAACTCACGGGCTAGACGTCAGAGAAGACAGAAGGCACATCGCATGTCTTCTGCCGCAGCTGGAGTGGAGAGGCAGGGGTGGCCAGCAGTGTTCGCCTCAGGGAGTGTGTGGCCCTCCAGGGTCTGGGAAGGTTCACGGCCTTCCACGTCTCCTAGGCCCAGGGGCCGGCCTGCAGACGCCGGCTAGTGTTTACTGGCGGGTATCACGTGCCGGCTGCTATGCTGTTTCTGGGGAGAAAAGCCTGTAAAGGGAAGACAGACGGGCTCTGCGGCAGCTCGGGAGCACATGGAGGGGGGGGTTGGGTGCTTGCGGACGTGCCGGTGTCGGTGCGCCCGGTCCACAGTGCAGTTCAGGCCGGGCTGCGGGCGATCCGCTCCCTGTGCCTCCTGGAGCAGGCTGAGCTTGGGGTCTGGAAGCCTCTCTGTTCGGCCCTTCCATGGGGCTTTCGTCCTGCCGCTTCCAGGGAGATTATCGGCCTCCCTCCCAACTTCTTGTGACCCCGTTTTGCCCCCAGTTGTTGCCTGTATCCTATTAATCCAACATGTCCGTGGAGCCAGCTTGGTAGAAAAACGGGGTGTCAAGCTCCTGGCGAACAAAGCCCATGCTGAGGGCAGTGGCTGTAGTGAGCTGAGGACACGGAGTGCGTACATTAGGGTTAGTCACACACACTGGCTGGGAAGTGGGCCAGTGACTGACGTGTGTGTGTGTGTGTGTGTGTGTGTGTGTGTGTGTGTGTGAGTGAGATGAAGAAGCAGCTTCCAGATCTTCCAAGAGAAATAGCAGATCCCCCAGTCGCTCTGTCTGTGGGCTGCTGCCTGGAAACCGCAGGCTGTGGGCTCCATGCCCTTCTGGGCGTTTCAAATCCCTACCAGGCTGCTGTTGAGTAGTGCTTGTTTTGAGGGCTGATTTTTTTAAATTAAATTTTTTAATGTTTATTTTTGGGAGTGGAGGTGCAGAGAGAGAGAGGGAGACACAGAATCCGAAGGAGGCTCCAGGTTCTGAGCGCTCGGCACAGAGCCTGACGCGGAGCTTGAACTCACAAATCATGAGATCGTAACCTGAGACAAAGTCGAATGCTCAATGGACTGAGCCACCCAGATGTCCCTGGAGGGCTGACCTTAACAAAAATGTGGTTTAGTAACTTCTGAAAAGAACTGTGTAGAATATACCTTATTTCTTTGAATCTTAAAAGCTATTGATTGTTTACTATTTTTTTTACTATCGATAATTTATTATTATTTACCACTAAAACAGAAAGATGGCCAGTTAAGACATATTCCATTGGAGGTGAGATATTTAAAATGCGAAAAGGATGATGTGGACGGGTATTGGTGTTTCTGTGGCCGTGGGCCCCGGCGCGAGGGTTGGGGCCAGCAAGTGTCTCAGGGACCAGCCGTGTCGTAGATGTGTGCACACCTGTGGTTCCCAGATCTCCAGTGTTTCTTAACCTGTTGATACTAACGTATGGTTGACACTGGCCTGTTGGTACATTTTGTTTTTTATTTTTATTTTTATTACATTCAATAAGTTTTACAGCCCCTCTTTGATAGGCTGACAGCCTCTAAGAGCAAGTATTGAATCTTATGTTTTAAACACATCAGAGTCAGTCCGGGTTTCAGGTTTACTTACTCCAGACACTGAATGTCTCACCTCCCTCCCTGTCCATAGACGTGGTTGTACAGTGAGTTTGTGGGTGAAGTTTACGAATCCTTCACAGTTTTGTAGAGGGGCCCACACCCTGCCCCTTTCATTAGAACTCGACTTCTCCATGCTCTCTCTCAGACGTGCCAGCCTGAAGCAGTGCGCCGGGCGGCGAGAGCTCCGGGACAAGTTCACGGCTAACCGCTCTGTGTCCCTGGACAGGTGAGTCGGGGCGCGCGGCCGCTCACCCAGGTCGGGGGGGCTCTGGGGCGGGCTCCTCAGAGGAAGGTTCAGTGCCGCGTACACCAAGCTGCTGTTCTGCGCTGAGAATAGACTTGCGGAGGAAGGAAGTACAACGCAGCACGTTGCTGTGAGTCATCAGCCTGTCACCAGTGTCATTATTAGACTGGGTTTATCAAGTGAACTTCTAAAAGTGACAAGTAAATTTTCCTTTTTAAAAAACGTTCTTCAGAATTATTCACTTGCTAGTTGATAAAGACCCTTGCAAAGGGGGAAGGAGAATTAAAGCGCGTTCTTCTCAAAGCCGGGGGGGGGGGGGGGGGGGCGGGCTCTTAGCCCTCGGTGCCCTCGGACCCCAGCCTGGCCGGGTTCTGCACGCCGGCCTCCCCAAGGAGATCGTGCAGTCTTTGTTTCAAACTAATTGTTTGAAACTGATGCTGAGCTGCCTGGGGATTTGTGCCTGGCTGACACAGGCCACCGACTCTGCACTAAGCACCGTGTGGAGCCCGATGCTGTCACCGTAGACGGTGGCGGTGGAGGAGGCGGGGCTCACATTGTGTCTGTATTGCCAAAGTCACGTTCAAACATAAGTTACCTGATTTCAAGTTTGGGGCTTTTATTTTACTTTACATTTATTTATTTATTTTGAGAGAGAGAGAGAGAGAGAGAATTACAGAGTGGGAGAGAGCGAGCACAGGGGGAGGGGCAGAGAGAGAGAGAATCCCAAGCAGGCTCTGCACTGTCCGCTCAGAGCCTGATGCGGGGCCCGAACTCGAACTCATGAATCCCAAGATCATGACCTGAACTGAAGTGAAGAGTTGGACCCTCACCTGACTGAGCCACCCAGGCGCCCCCGAGTTTTGAGTTTTTGGTAGTGTATTATAACTCAGCTAACAGGGTACATACTTTTAGTGTGTTTTTAAAAAGAAATGAAAACCAAAAAAGAAAGTTAATTACAGCAATTCAAGCTTTAAAGCCCGTGCTCCGAGAACGCATCTGTCATACAATAATCTGATATGGAAACAGAGCAAGTATTTGCTCGGTTGATACATCCATCAAACATTTGAGGTCCTTCTTGGTACCGGATAACTGTGCTCTGACGCTTTGAGCTGCTTTGATCGCCCTGCCTCTCACCTTCCTTGTCTCCCCTCTCCCCTGCCCGCTGCAGCGTGAAACCATTAGAATCCAGCAGAAAGTGATTCAGTACAGGCATGGACAGTGACTGTGCCAGCTTGGAGGAAACCTTATGAACAATAATTAAGAACACTTTGATCTCAGCTGTGCTAACTGTAAAGTGGAGGCTTTCTGCCTTCTGCAAGGGCAGGGAGAGAACCCCTCCATCAAGCTGGTCTCTGGGTAGGAGGGCAAATAGGATTTTAGTCCCATTAAGTGATTTTTCCTGGATAAGATTTGCTGGGTACCTTTCTGACATGTTTTCTTGACCCCCAAATCTACATTCTCTGGATTATAATTATCTAAAAAATAATAACCATGAATTTTTGTGAAATCTCAGACTCAAAATGTGCAAACTGTGTGCATTGGGTAACCCAGATGGTCCCAAAATGTGTTTCCTTGCAGCTTTGCTATCTCCAGCATTAGCGACCTTTTGTCACTGGAAGTGTCTGATATATTGACTCTGAATAGAAGGAATTTCATTTGCAGGGAGGGATTTAATCAATCCCTAAGCAAAACTGCTTGCTTCAACTCTGAGGCAGCCTCTGGTTAAGTCTCCCTGAAGCGTCTGAGGAGGGGTAGCTCTGACTAGGGACACAGGCCGGTTATGTTTTGCTTTCATCATCTTCCTTCTGCGGACCCACTGCATCCATTCTCAGTGTTGACAGAGTCTTAGGACCGATGATTTCCCTATGAAACATTTGATAACCTGATTTTCACCACAGTTTAAAATTTTAAAATAGTTAAAATGGCAAGTACAGAGTATGGGCGGCTATTTTAAATTGGCCAAAGGGTTTTACTGCCTCACTTCTTTATCCCGAGGTCCTCACCCCAACAGTTGCCTCTAGCTTTCTTTTCGTTTTTTTCCTGCCGAAGGTCCATACCTGTCCATTCCTGACTTTGTAATATTGGTAAGGCTTTCTAGACACTCTGGGTTCTGGCAGTGTTTTGTCAAAGTGTGAGGTTGTAGGAATATGGAGAATGGGATGTTGGGAAGGCACCTCAGTGTCGTGTATTTGGGAAACGAGAAAAAAGGAGGAGAGAGTTCGGAAACTCTTACGGGGCCTGCCATCTCCAGAGAGCCCTGGAGGAAGGCCTCGAGCAGAGCAGGGGGACGTGAAGGAGGCGGGAGGGCCGGGGAGAGAGGGAGCTGAGACTTCCCAGTCTAGTCTCTGTGAGGAGGCCGATTCGGTGTTGTTCTCTTGAATAGCTAAGAAATGCTTTCTTTTTCTCTTACTTCCTTTTATCTCAGCAAAGGATGTGCATACGTTCAGGAGGGAGGGCGGGAGACCCTGCTTGTTGGTTCCCGGAGTGTCAGGATGGCTGACATGCCCAGGAAGTCAGGTTCCTGCACCCTGGGGTCTCTGGGTGCCTTTATGTCATGGGGACTGTGTTAGGCGGGACATTTCAGTTGAGAAAACGGGAAGATGAGGGTGCGGTTTGCCCCTCGTACGGGTGAGTGCTGCTCACCTTCCTCCTGGAGATGAACAGCCCGGCGTTTGCTGGGTGACCCCTCGCCCGAGTGCGTGCCCACCTCCCCCGTCTCCTCCCCTCCCTCAGCCTGCCTTCCGAGGTCCTGCTGAAGATCTTCTCCTGCTTGGACGCCGTGACCCTGCTGTGCGCGGGATGCGTGAACAGGCGCTTTCATCATCTGGCCAATGACAAGTAAGCGGAAGCCAAATCTCTCTGTCTTCTTTTGGTGGCACATTGACGGGAGTCGTGGAAACTAGTAAGACCTTTTAACCATTTATTAAAATTTAAAATAATTTCAAAAGTATGTTTAGACATTGATGGAACATGTCTAATACTTTAAGTGGCCAAGTGGTATTTTCAGAGATTTGCATTTATATGCTTAAAAAATATCTTTGCATGAACTGAAAATGATCAGACTTGCTATTGGTATAGCTGCCGTCTCCTTTGTGGAAGAATCAGTCTGTGTGTGTATGTGTGTGTGTGTGTGTGTGTGTGTGTGTCCGTACCCACACAAGCAGGTTCAAGGGAAATAAGCATGTTCTTGACAGTAGTTCTAGAATGGATGTAGAGTGATTTTTGTGTCTCTTTCTTAATGACTCTTTATAAGAGGTGAAGACATTTCACCAAAGCAAAACGCAGTAAGGCATTTTTCAGGAAACAGATCCAGAATCCCAAACTGCAGCTTTTGGCAGGGTTGTTACTTTATTTAAGGATGGAACTCTGAATACTCGGATAAGGCGATAGATTACAAACTGCTTGGTGTCTCTGAACACCCCCTCTCCCTGCTGAACTTCGTGGGCCCAGACGATACGTCTAGTAATGTTCTTTGCATACTCTTGTTATTAATTACACGCCTGTCCCACTTTCTTGGGGGTTGTCCTTTAAAAATCTAATGAAATTACCCTCATGTTTGCTTTCTTTTTAAAGGAAATATCTTATTTGCATACATTGAATTTTATTTTTAAGAGTCCTACTGTGATTTTATAGTGAGACTTCGAAAAGGGCGTGTTGACAGTCGAACTGGTAGACACGTGTTTGTGAGCAGTTCATGGTATTTTCTGCGCGTTACTTCTGGAGAGGGCAGGGGTGCCTGCTATGGCCAGTGACACTGATGACTCATGGCCAGGCCTGTTTGCAGGGGAGGGGTCTCCCTGACGCCCCCCCTTACATGGGCGGGGGCTGCCCCCCCGCTGCGTGTGTTGCCTCCTTCAGCCTGAGCTCCAGGCCCCGCCTGGGTGGGGGGTGAGGGTGCCGCTGGATCGCCACGTGGGGGTTAATTTTCCAGCACTCTGTGAAGCACTTTATCAGAGCGTTAAATTGGCCCCATTTTGTCAACAACTTGTCTGATTGAAGCTGTTCTGTGCCTGACTGGTAGTCAGAAGAGCTAAATATGCTCTTGTCCTCAAAAACACCGTAGTTGGTATTTTTTTTTTGTTTGTTTGGTTTTTGTTTAACCGGATGGGACATCGGGTAATCAAGAAATGAATGTGTCTGCGTTTTGAGTACTTGTTAAAAGCATCTTAGACCTGATGCTTGTGTTTTATAAATAAACAGTGGAACAGGCCGCACAGTGTTTTAATTCTGTAGGACGTTCTTTCTGGATTTGCTACGGTAACTTCCGTGAGGTAATGCCATGCTAAGTGGCTCTTCGTACAGATGTCAGGTGTGGTTGTGACTGAAGGTGTGCGGGCTCATGCTCTGTGTCCCCTCCTGACAGTGTGTGTTTTGAGTGTGGGAGTGCAGGCACACGGACAGGAGCAGGCAGCTGCAGTTCATGCGGTGCTGATGTGAGAAATTTGGGAACACTTATGTGGAGTAAAATGATGAGTAAAATAAATTTCGAAGAAAATATGAACAAGCTTTTCTGCAAAGGGAGTTCTAAAAAGTGTCTATTCAAGGAATTTTGGCAAAAACAGTTTCAGATTTACCTAGATGTACTCAAATAATCATCATTTTGCAAGTCTTAGCTCACGTACGAAAACCCAGAAATTTCTGAACTGAGAAAATAAATACCTTAAGACAGAAAACTTGGTGTGAAATGATTTTGTGGGGTGAGAAATGTTTTGAAAATGCCTACTAGAGAGTGAAGTCCTTAGGGTTCTATGTGTTTGATAGACAGTGAGGTTGATGGAAGGTCCGTGCCTGACCTGGATCAAGGAGACATGTCCACAGGTCACGCGGCGGAGAGGTGCGCCTTGCTGCCGTGGTTACTCCTGGGTGAGCGGAGCACTTCGGAGCCCCCAGAGTGCCCTGGCGTCCCCTCCGGACCCTCTGCGGGGGCCTTGCCTTCTCCAGCTGCCCCTTGGCCCTTGGCCGTTACATCCGCCCTGCACTAAATACAAATGTGGAGACGTGAATTAGCAAGTAGTTACACTTACTTCCATAAAGCTCCCCTTTTATAGTAGGAAATTGATTTTAGCCCCTGCCTCAGTTTCCCCTAAGAGAAGTTTATTTCTTCCCCTGAGGAAAGCGCTGGGACAGGCGCCTCAGGCTCACGGTGGCCCCTCTAACTGCCACTGCTCCTGTGACTTCCCGTCGGGGTGTGATGAGTGGGAGCGACACGGGCGGGGTCAGGGCTGAATCTGGGTTCAGCCTTGTGGCTCATTGGCTCTCGAATTTGGATAAATTATTTGGTTTCCCTGATTTCATTTCTCTGTTACTGAGGAGGCTGGGCAGCACAGGGCATGAGTGCGCTGCGTGGGCGCAGTCCTGAGTCTCTGGCTCCTCAGCACAGACGGCCTGGCCCCATCACTTGGCACTGGGGCCTCGCGACAGTGTCTGTTGAGTGGGGGCCGTGATTGTAGCTACTTCTTGTGTTTGCTGACGATGCAAGTTGTCTGCGTTCGCGAAGTGCTCCAGTAACGCTTAACCCTGCACAAAAGTAGGAGCTGTTCTCTCTTCGTGTTTTGCATTCATTATGCAGTGGATTTCTTCATTTTCTTCTTTTTGTGCAAGCATTACACGTTCATTGTGGAAACACTGAAATGTAGAAAACAAAAGGAACATTCAGTTCTGTAGCTGTTGGCATCTCTCTGTGTGTGTCTGTGTATCTATAGTTCCTTTCCAATCTTTTAAAAAGCGTTCGTATTTAAAATAACAAAATAGGGGTCACTTTGTATATTTCTTGTTATTTTTCTGTAATTCTTTATTCAGTGATTGCTGTGGGAAGGCAGTGGTTTGGATGATGTCGAATAACATGAGGTCACTCATTTTAACTTGACTGTGGCCTTTTCCTTTCAGTACGGACTTCTGGGGCGGGTTGATCTGGAACACACCCCTCGAACCACAGTTCCCTCTAACGCGTGAACAGCCGGCAGCGCTCGGTTGGGTTTGTTCATGGAACCCGACTGTTAACAAACATTGGGCATCTCTGATGTGTCCCTCCCGCAGGCACATGACTGTCCCGTAGTTAATGCCGTTCCTCCTCTCCCTCAGTTTTCTTTGGATCAGAATCTATTCTGCGGCCTTTTCACCTAAAAGGTCTAATTGGAAAGCTAAGTCTGCCGGGAAGCCCGTTGGATCAGGGACGGTGCCGTCGGTGAAGGATAAAGAAGCTGGATACTGGAAGAGAGAATACATTTCAAGGCAAAGAGCATCTGTGCGGGCGGCGCTCGCCCAGGTCCTCAAGCCTGTGAGCCACTACACGGGGCTGCCGGTGAAGACCCAGGAGGCCCTCAGGTACAGCCCCCTGCAGAGCCGCGGGCACCCGGGCCGCTTTACAAACAGCGATGGTCTGAGCTCGGGGTGTGGCGCGCTTCAGGATGTGCACGCACATTAGACCCAGAGGGGACCGTCTCTTGGTGACTTCCCATGCTCCTGCGTGTCTGTGAGCTACACGATGTTTCCCTGCTTCGTATAAACGGTCTGCGGTTTGTATGAAAAGCAGAAATCACCTGTCATCTGCTGCAGTAAAGCAGGAGCATCCAAAGCATCCTCCCTTCTGGGAGGAACTTTGCCTCATGTACATGTTGCCAGTTCTGAGAACACAGTAGATGTTCAACGAATGTTTGTTAGGTGAGAAGAGTCTTAAGAGGACCGTTGATGAAATGAAAGTTTATGGCAAGCACTTTTTGAGAACTTTGGCTTTTCAGGAACTAGATCCTTTAGAGATGATATGTAAAATTGACTTTAGCTTTTTTTTTTTTTTTTTTTTTTTTTTTTTTTGCAACGAGGCCAACATTGTTAGCTTTTCTTTCCCCAGAATATCTGGTTTAGGTTGGGTAATAATATTGAAAGAAAAAAATGGAAAAGAATACATCATGGAGCATATTGACCTTTCCATAAACGATTCATCAGTGACGATTACGTGGTATGGCAAAAATTGGCCACGGCTAGCCACGCTGTCAACCTTAGATGTGTGTGGTGTGACCCCAGTTTTCATGGACCGGGCCAACCCTCCCTCCAAAAGTGGGTAAGTACTAATTCAACAGCAGCTTTGGGTGAGAATATCTTTTACGTAAAAAACTAGTTGTTATTATTCCTTTTTTAAAATGTTTATTCATTTATTGATTTTAGAGAGAGAGCATGCACGTGAGGAGGGGCAGAGCAGGGCGGAGGGGGACAGGGAATCCCAGGCGGGCTCTGCACTGTCACCGCAGAGCTCACCGCCGGTCTGACTCACAACCTGTGAGAGCACGGCCTGAGCTGACGTCACGAGTCAGACGCTCCACCAGCGGAGGCGCCCAGCTGTCTCCGTTATCCTGTTCTCATAATTTAAAGATACCGCCGGTGTCTGTTAATTTGATTGCATCTTAAAAACACTTCTCTTGCATTCTGGATCACTGTAGAAGAGAAAAATAATGGATTTATTACATTTATGATTAGATCTAAATTTAAGTTCTTCATATCTTGGTTGTCTGTAACAGAGAATAATATGCTAGTTAACAAAATTCCTAGGTGATTGATGGCTAACCTTTTGAGCTTTTTAGTTTTAATCATTTTGATGCAAAGGTATATAAAACTATTATATCTTTCTTTTAGTAAATGGTACAGCAATCATAGTTTAAACATGAGGCCATACAGGACTTCTTATTTTTATGTGCTTCTCTGTTGAACTGACTGGATGTCAGTAGCCCAGTCTTTCTGGGCCTCAGTTTTCTCATGTGTGAAATGGGGTGATGATGACGATGGTGATGAGTATTTAGCATGTGTGGCTGCTGTGAAGATCCAAAGTGGCCTCAGTCAGCCGCGTGTGTGCTTATGTCCCTCCCCGAGGGCCTCTGCACACCTTGAGGTCTGTCCTGCTCGCTCTTCCTGCCATCAGTCACTTTCTCCTCAAAGCCAGATGCTGCATGCGGTGGTGTCCTGGCGTCCCGAGGCCCCGGGCGCACCTGTACATCAGACGCGTGGAAAACACGGGTCGTGGCTGCCTTCTCCAGGCGTGGCTTCCGGCCCCCACCGGCCCCTCCACGGCCCCGCAGCCTTTGACACCGTGTCACTGTCCTCCCGGCCCGTGCACTGTGGCCCTCCCTGTGGCCTCTCTCGCACGCGTCCTCGTGGCGGACGGTGCTGTCCGTGGCAGGACCGCGTTCCTTCAGGGTGCCCCGGGGCCACAGACTCACATCTGCAGCTTGGTGGCCGTGACCGTCACGCCGGGCGTGTGAGGGCTTCGGGCTTCTTAGCGCCTGGCTCCGCCGGGAGCCAGGTGTGATCGCGGTCTGCAAATAGCCTTAATACTCTGAGGGGCAACGTGTGAATTATTTTCCCTGGGTATGTTACTGAAGGTATTTTGGAAGCATGTTTACTTAAAAAAATTTTTTTTAATGTTTTTTTACTTTTGAGAGAGAATGAGAGCATGAGTGGGGGAGGGGCAGAGAGAGAGAGAGAGAGACACACACACACACACACACAGACTCTGAAGCAGGCTCTGGGCTCCCAGCTGTCAGCACAGAGCCTGAAGCGGGCTCGAACTCATGAACCCTGAGATCATGACCTGAGCCAAAGTCAGACGCTTAACTGACTGAGCCGCCCAGACGCCCTAGAAGCATGTTTACATTTTTAAGTGGCACCTCTATTTGGAGAAATCTCTGAAATTTCACGTGGTATCATGATGGACACCAGATCATCCTAATGTAGCATTTAGGTTTCATGCGTGATGAAATTATGTTGGGAGAATCAGTCTACAGTCTCTGTGCTAATCTGAACAATGTGTTACCTGGCATATCAAGAAGTATTATTTATATGCATCAGGACAACACTGTTAACCTCAGTTAAGCTGGTCACGTAAGACCAGGCTGCCCTCCAGGTCAGGAAGACTGGACTCTGCACAGTGACAAATTGCTAGAATTCATTGGGAAAATTGATTTAATGTAATTTATTTCCATTAAAACTCAGTGGAGTTCAGCCAGCATTTGATAAACTGCAGAGAAGAGACACAGGAAGTGTTTTCCAGGAATTTGTGTTGAGGGCTCTTTGATCGCAAGTCTGAAAGCGAATGTGTTTCTCATGCGGAAGTGCAAACGCTGGTGTGCAGCCGTGTGACAGCAAAGGGAAACTTGGTTATTGTTATTGGGGTCTGTTTTGTTTCCTCGATGGGAACACTGTTTTCAAAAACAGTGAAAGCCTTGTTCCATTGCAATTTGAGTTTCCCCGTAACGTATGCCTTCCTAGCCCGGCTCATTAAGTTTTCTGCTCTGGAAGTGCTCTCCGTTCCGTGGTTTGTGCTGTGCCTCCCCGGATTTGGGAGGAGGCTTGAGTAGGGATCAGCCTTCGTTTCTCTCTCGTTAGCCTGGGAGGCCAAGGCACACGGGGTCTTCGCCTGTTCTCTGTGGGGTCGTCAGAGCTGCTCTCGAGCTGCGGTGGCGACTGTCCCCACTTCGGGCACACTGAAGAGTGTAAGGGGAGGGCTCCCACGGCACCGCCCGACCTCCTCTGTCGGCACCACCGATAATCATGGTGGGCAGGACTGCCGTTTCTGAGCACCTTAGGGTTGGACTTAAGGTTTCGCTCCAGTTTCCCTGATGCCATACTCGTGTTCCCAATCTGTCCCAGCGTATCTGCCTACGCGGAGTGTACTTTGAGATCTTACCTCACACCCATGTTCACTGACCACCTCTCCCCGGCCAGTGTGGCTTTCTGCACAAAAAGTCCTTTGCAAATGGAGGGAGGAGCCAAGGTGGTCTGGAAGCTGCGGATCTGGTTTTGATGCTTAAGCCCTCTGCCCCCACCCCCATGCTTCCACCCTGAAACAGCGGAAGTCCTCAGTTTTCTGATTCTTTTCCTTAACGCACATCTGACCACCTGTCTCCTCCCAGCTTGTGCATTAGGTGCTGGAGGAGGTGCTTGAAAGTCCTCAGGGACTTTCCTCCGTCGAGCGATGCCAACTGACCGTTGAGATCTCATCTCCTTTATCATTTCCTGAATGATCTCTAGGTCCTTGGAAATGACACCCATCTTTGCCATCATAGTGCTTCTAGAATGTTTGATTCTGGTGTTTTTACGTCTCACGATGAATAGCAGAGTTGCGTTTCCTTACACATTGGACTTATTACTCTCAGACTGTAATTCTAACATAGAGTTCACAGTGGATCTCTTCATGAAAATCCTCAGGATTTTGGATTAAATTCATTTTCTGATATTAAAATTTTCACTCTGAGTTATCCTTGATAGTAACTTGGAAAGGTACGTATATCTGCTCCCATCAGCCTACAGAGACCACCTGCTTTTTTGTCACGTAAAATGTTTCATCTCTGCTTATGCCTCGGTTCCCTCACTTAGGGATTCATACGATTACAGTACACATGAGAACCTTCTTTTGATCGTAGCATCGTGCTGGGCTCTGAGGGCAGAGAGCAGAGCACAGCTGTTCCTCAGCCTCGTGGCTCCTCCACTTCGGACTGGGCCCTTGAGCGGACGGCGGCGAGAGCCAGGAGGAGGGGACGGAAACAGGGCTGGGCAAGGAATTTGGGTGTTTATTTACGTGATGCTTTGTGTCCCCTGACCCTCAAGGCACCGTTCATTAGCAAGGCGCACATTAGCACACTCTTTAAAATCACTTTTACGTACACTCCAGAGAGTTGATAACTGCAGTTGTGAAAGCTCATTTGTCTCTTTCCTTCCCTTGGCACGGATGTTCAAAGACCTCGGTGGCATTCCTTAATTGCAAAGTACAACCTGAGTAACTTAACCAAATCCACCATGATTGGCGGGGACGGACTCATTCGGATCTTCTGCATGCACCCGGGCCTCTTGGTGGGGCTGTGGAAGGTAAGCTCTGGGCCCCTGCTGTGCGGTGCCCGCTCCCTCCCGCCCCCCAGGGTTCCACATTTGCTCACTGCTTTGGATGACGCCAGATGTGAAGTCCTTCAGGCTGTCTACTCAGGGCATTAGTTCTCTCTGACCAACTGGTGGGTGAATGTCTTCGTTCCCACTCACTTTGTCCAGTCAAGCAGGTACTCAAGAGAGGAATGTGTGCTACTCTGTTCTGTATTGGTGGAACTGATCTTGAGTAGGTGGAGGTCTCACCAGTATTTCCCGCTCTTAGAAAAGAACCTGGAACTAACAGTGTGTACCTTCGCAGTCATCCCGTCTAATAGAGTATTTGGATATTTCACGAGGGCTGGGGTGTTCGTCCTCTTGGTCCCGCACGTGTGCCGCATATTTGGGTGAGTGGTGGCCCTGCTGTCGGGACGGCCCAGAAGTCTTACTGGATAGTCGTAATGTATTAGCAGTAATAATGCATTAGTGGCAATCTTAACAGTTATAAGGAACTGTCTGTAAGATGAATGTGCTGCGATCTTCACCACGACCTGGCGAAAAATTAAAATATTTCTGTTGAAAAATGTATTCTTTCTAATTAACTTTTCAGAGGGAGGAAGAACTGGCTTTTGTTACGGCAAACCTTCACCTCCATCAGCTTGTGGAGAAGAGCACGTTAGGCTCAGCCACCGTGTATGTATTTCTATGTCGGTGTATCACATTTTCGTGCAGTGTAAAGGATTAGCCGTTGATACCATCTGAATATCATGAGAACAGCTACAAAGACACTCTGTTTTTAATCAGGAGACACAAGCTAACAGGCATGATTACTTGGCTGTGGCTAAAATAATTGGATCATTCACGACGTATTTGTTGTATTTGCTCTGGGTTAAGCATTATGTCCCGAGTCGGGGAAGGACGGCTTCATTACTGCAAGGACCCAGCGCATCAAGATGCTTCCGGTTCTTGGCACCGATGTGTGTTTCCATAGATTGCAAGGCCTGCAGACGTGTTTTGCTTAGCCTGACACCGTGTGTGTCTTTCCATGAATTTGCAGGTCTTTGGGTGGGGAATATGCTTTTCATTTCACTGCACCTTTCAGACTTTTTTTTTTAATTACCTGAAAAGCTCTGAATGCTTTTGAGTTTGTTACCTTATGTAGTAAGGTTTTTCTTATTGAATAAAACTTGGTTCGTCATCGCATTGGGTCTTCTGCCCGGTTTCCTAACCCAGAGGTCCGGAGGTCTGTTGTTTGGTGCCTTTTCATGCTGAGCCTCTCTGGCCTCTGGTTACTGAGACCTTGGGGAGCAGAGCTGCATCGCAGAGCCGCTGTGCTGGGCAGGTCCCAGAGACACATCCAGCCGCGGTGACCTCGTGGGTGCCCCTGGAACTCATTCCTTTGCCCGTTTCTAGAGAAGCTGGTGAAAGGAACACAGAGTGGTTCTCCTGAGTTCCTGGTGTGGAGGATTGTCGGGATACTGTGGAGGACTGATAGAAACCGGTGTTGAGATGGATGGTCATGTTTTTACAGAGTATTTTCAGTAAGAGCGTTCTGTCTCTGGTGTTGACAAACCTGTGTGTATGTTTTGTTTTGCTTTTTAGCCCCTACGAGCTACCTCCTCACACCCCGCTTCTGGACGACAGCCTGGAGCATGGACTGCATGGCTACCAGCTCCACGTTGATCTGCACAGCGGTGGAGTTTTCTACCTGTGTGGGACATTTCGCAATCTCTTTACCAATAAAGGTGAAACTGATTGAGTTTTTGTTTCAGTATGAAGTTAAAAGGTCAGAGACAACAGGGAACCAAGTTTTATATCTGAGTTAAGAATAGTTTCTTAACTGATCACTGTTGACTCTCTGTCTTCCCAGACCCATACCTCATTCTAGGACTTGTGAAATACTGTGGCTGGACCTAGTTTCTTTAGCTTCTGGCTCCTTCCTCACCATCTCTCTACCTTCTAGAATGTTCTCTACTCATCTTTTCTGCTGATCCTTCCCTTACTGTTTTGCCCTGCCATGCCTCTTCCCTCTACCTGAAACTTTGTCCCTTCTTTCTCCGAGGAATTTGGTTAACTTGCTCACAGGGCCAATGTATCCCCTGTCCAAGAGAAGAGTAAGGAGAAACTGCCCTTCTGTATGTACGGCGTCCATGATTATCATGCTTACCAACACTGAGGCCAAGACAGGAGTAGGCCATGAAGGGAGGGGACCTCAGCCAAGTGAAAGGGAAGAAGGAAGTTTGGTGTAAAGAATTGTATAGATTCAGGGCACCTGCATGGCTCAGTCAGTTAAGCATCCGGCTTCAGCTCAGGTCATGATCTTGCGGTTCGTGGGTTCGAGCCCCATGCCGGGCTCTGCACTGACAGCAAGCTCAGAGCCTGCTTCAGATTCTGTATCTCCCTTTCTCTCTGACCCTCCCCTGCTCTCAGTGTTTCTCTCTTTCTCTCAAAAGTAAAAATTAAAAAAAAAAGAATTGTATAGATTAAAGTTTACCATTTTTGGTAATAGTATTTTATAGGGGAAATTTTATACTCCATTTCTGAATATGCTGTTCCCCAAAATTGTTTCATCTAGTGGATTTGACATCCATTACTAATCTCCTGCCTAAGTCAATTTCTTTTAGAGTTAGTGATTTTCTAATTATGTCAGTGTTTCTACATTTATTAGTTGGGTTTTTGTAAAAGACTCCCCCACATCAACTAGCGAGCTCCTGGAGTGACAGGGTGAATGCTTTAATCCTTTCTCTTTTGACCACCAAGGTTCCGATTGAGAAGTAACGTGATTAGTGTGATCATCACCTCCTGTGGGTGGAAATTGTTTTGAGTGTGCTCTCTTTCTGTCTTTGTTGTTTAGTGTCATTGTGGATTCTTGGTTTTTAGATTTATTTAATAATTTATAGATAATTATAGGCATTCTTTTTGAGGCTAAAATTGTCCTTAGTTTGATCAGTGGGACCTACCTCAAGCTGGCTTCTGTGCCCTTTTGATACACCTCCATTTGAGTCTTTGAGTCTTTGCTTTTAGAACCAGGACTTCTAGTTTTTTTCTATGCTTCTAAGCTTTTTTTATTAGAAATATGTAATATGTATATCATGACCTGAGGTGAAGTGACACCATTGTTGTTAAATTGTTTTATCCAAGAATGTGGTTATGTTTTTCATTTTGTTCAAAAATACTTCTATGTCTTGTAGGGTGTTTCAGAATTTTCTCATTTCTTATTTAGGTCTTTAGTATTTCATCTTGTTACTTCTCTCCCATTGTATCTTCCAGTTGGTGTGTAATGTTTTGTGTGACCTTGGTCTCAGGTCACTCCTGATCTCATAGAATAAGTTGGGAAGTATTTCTCCCTCTTGAATTTTTGGGGGGATTTTGCATAGAATTGGCAGTATCTCCTCCTTAAATGCTTGGTGGAATTTACTCAGGAAGCCACGAAGGCCTGAAGTTCTTTGTGGGAATGTTTTTAACTATAATTTCAGTTTCCTTTATAGACATAGGGTTATTTAGGTTATCTGTTTCTTCTTGTGTGAGCTTTGGTATTTTGTGTCTTTTAAGAAATTTGTCTAAATATTAATTATGTTAAGATTGACCAGTGGGTTAAGGAGGTTTTTGGACCTGCTCCTTCTATTACAAATTTCTCCATGAATGTTTACCAAATGATGGAGACCCATATCCATGACTTTATTAGAGACTGCAAAAATAACGTTTCCCTAGTCCTACCCTTCCTTCTGTGTCTATTATCTAGAATTCTTCTATAAAAAAAGAACTTTTTCTTACCAACTATTTACTTAGCTGGAGTATAGTTAGTACAGGTAAGACAGGGTCCATTCTTGAGTCTTTCTCTTTATTTATAGAACAGTGATTAATGCTCTCACCGTCTTCAAAGATGTCTTAGAGGTTTTTGTGGGAGGGGGGTAGTGTTATTTTGAACTCATGGATTAGAAAATGTAGTCTATTTTCAGTCATTATTCCTTTTGTAGTCATGGTGATGTGCAAATTGGCCTGTCATTAGTTATCTTCTGTGTTCTTTTGACGTGGCTCTAGTCAACTTTGGTAGCTTGCTTGTGTTCTAACATGATGAGACACCTCAAGGTCATTGTCCCTGTTTGTTGCACAGTTCTGGAATTATCCTTTTTCCCTAGGAGCTCTGGTTCCTTTTAGCTCCCACCACACTGTGGTATTTAGAAGCCAAAGTCTGTATGCTGGAGATGCATCTTGCTCTTGGGTTTTTGTTCCTTTTAGGGTTTTCAGCAGGCAGGGCTGTGAAATTTGTAGATTTTCTAATTGTGAAGAAATAAATCATGTATACATTTAAAGATTTTAAGGTTTTTAATTAGCTGCTTTGATTTTACTTATATCTCTTTTCTCACACCAAAAGTCTTTGTTCCAAACAACATCAAAATAGATAATAATTTAAAAACAACAATATTGATATTGTTACTAGTGATGAACCCATTGAGCGTTCTTTTAATTAAGTTTTCTTTAGTGGTTCTTTATGGGCTTAAGATACAGCATGCCAGGGCTTAAATCACCTAAAATACTCTCTGTGCGGCTACAATACCACGTTGACATAAAATCATATTTTTACATTAGAAAATTTACACCGCACATGTACTTGGCTTACTGTTTAAACTATAAGCCAGGGAAAGCCAGAGAGGCTTCCTTCTATCCTTATTCTTCATACCTGCTCTTCCCTTCCGCCAAAGGTGACCCTTCATATCAGCCTATGGGTTATTCTGTTAATGCCCTTTTATGAATATATAGCGCTGTATACCAATGTGTTTATAGTCCTTCTGGTTTTCTTAAAAGAGGCGTACTATCATCTTGATTTTCCCCATTAGTGATATATTCTGGAGATTACTCTTCAGGATGACAGAGAGATCTTTCTTTCTTTTTTTTTTTTTAATGTTTATTTTTGAGAGGGCGACAGAACGTGAGCAGGGGAGGGGCAGAGAGAGAGGGAGACATAGAATCTGAAGCGGGCTCCAGGCTCTAAGCTGTCAGCACGGAGCCCGACACAGGGCTTGAACCCCCAAACCATGAGATCATGACCTGAGCTGAAGTCGGATGCTGAACCGACTGAGCCCCCTGGGTGCCTCAGCGAGAGATCTTTGTCATTGTCTCTTTTTAAACCAGCTGTAGGTAGGTAGGTTGCTAGCAGTTTCTTTCTGTGGTTTCTAGTCTTTGCTGTTAGATAGTGGTGTAGTAGCCTTGCTCACACATCCTTTTATATTTTGCCAGCTTATGTTTGGAATATTTTCTTACAAATAGGACTGCTAGATCAGCAGGGAACCATACATATAATTTTGAAGACACTGACAAATACCCCTTTATGAGGGGTTATTTCTAACTTAATAAAGATAGACAGTTAATAAAATGTTTTATTACTAGAGACGTTTGTTCTAGGTTTGTATTATGTGTTCATTCAAGGCATTTTGGTTAGAGAACTTTCTATTCCTAAATTAGTGGGATTTTTTTTTTAACTGGGAATGGTTGTGAAATGTTGTCCCATCCATCTTTGGGTAACTATTGATGATCACAGGGTTCTGTCTCCTTTATGCTGTTAATGTAGCAAATTCCCCCAGGGTATCTTCTGACGGTCAGCACCCAGGGTAAGCTGCTCGTGGTGTGTGTGTGCTTGTTTTTAAGCTCCTGGTTTCAGTTATTTGGTATTTAATGTTCTTCCATTTACACTCACAGATTGGAGAATTTAGAGTTTCATTTCTTAGCATGTTTCTGATGTGGTTAGAATGAGGTTTTCTACTTTTCATTGAATTTTTTTAGGACTGATATGATTTCCTAGAAAATCACCTCTTTTCTTTAGGTTTGTTTTGATCCTTTTAAGCTTTTTGAGTTAGCTGCTTCGGTTGTTTAATTTTCAGAGTTTCTTCTTTTTCTTTGGTGCTCTTTCTGCTTTGCCCAGAACCTTGGAGTCTCTGGATCAGGAAGGAACTGAAGGGTGATCTTGGGCTTGAGTTTGCCCTGCAGCCTCTGATCCGGGCCCTGCCCCAGGAACAGCCTTCCCAATTTTAGGAAAGTGTGGAAATTCTGCCTTTCTTCTCTCTACTTCAGCCTTTTTAACTTTATTGTTATTTGAAATAGGGAATAAAATCTCCTCCCTCTTTCTGGTATGTACTACTGAGGGTGCCGTGCCACATTTTGTACCCTTGTGCCCTCTGTGTGTTATCAGTGGAGAGCTTGGTCTCTCTCTCTCCCCGGGGCCCCACCCTGATGTCCTCAAGTGCCCTCTCACTGCCAGCCTTTGTGTCTAACATGATCCACACTCTCCTTGAGCGCCTACTGTATCCTCCAGGGATTAGGTCTGGTAGGTTGCCTCCATCTTAGGGGACACCTTCAGAGGGGAGGACTCACCCCTCCTAGTGCTAAACAGCATAACCTAGATTAAGCTTTGCACGCATGCCCTTCATAAGGAAGACAGTGTGCAGGGAACCCTTGTGGGCGCTCATGGGTTCTTGCTGCATGTTTTATGTTTATATTATGATTCAACTTACCCTTCACAGCGAGCTTGGGAATTGGGTACTGGCTCCGCTCCTGTGCTCTTGTTGAGGTGCCTGGAGCCGGCCGTGCGGGCCTCTCCTCCAAGTCCACACCGGCCCATCCTCCAAGTCTGCGCTGTGCGCACATGGCCGGGGTCCCACACCTGCACGGGCCAGTCTCCAGAGCAGGGGTCTCAAACACAGGGCCTTGCTGGCTCGGTGTGTTTGTACTTTTCAGTGACACGCTTCTAGAATCCCCGTTCCTACGTGTGTGCCTGTGTGTCGTTTCAAAGCTTTGGCCTCACAGAGCTGGTCAGGACGGGCCCTCTGTGCAGGCTGGCGGGGGCAGCCCCGAGCCACTTCCTGGTATGCCGGTGACCCGCTGGGGAGGCCGCACCATCCGTACAAGACGCGGGAGACTGAGTGAAAGGAAGGAGGACAGGGAGCCGAGCTTTCCTCTGTTTTCACAAGAAGACACGAATCTCCCCTTGAAGGAGGCCCCTCCAGGGAATGCATTCCCCGCGCCTGTGGTTCTGGGGCTGGCAACCGGCAGAGGGCGCTGCTGCCGTCAGCGTCGCTCGCAGTTTAGGAACCTGCAAACTGGAATGTCCTCTACGTGTTTGAGCAGCTCTCTTGTGGCGCCATGTGGCATATTTAGTAAGATCTGGCCGTGTCATTGCAGTTGAGGATGACAGCACTTTGCCCCTGTTTTTTAAAACACTGTCTCTCCCTCTCAAGGATTAAATGTTTGATCATCGTGTCCCTGGCCTTGAGGTGGCTCTGTCCACAGCTTGCCATCGGTGAGACGGGAGGCCTGGCCTGACCCTATGGAGGCCGTCTGTAGGGAGTGGCAGGAAGGAGAGGGGGCAGGGCTGACTGGTTTCTGTGAGTCATTCACTGACCAACAGTTGTTGAAGCAGGAGATGCACGGGGCCCAGGGTGTAGGCGTGTCAGACACGGGGCCTGCTCTCCCCACGTTAGGTACAGAGAAGCCTGTCGGGCCAGGTGACAGGCCCGAGCAGGGCGCCAGGGATTCCTGGAGGGTTCCTGGAAGGGCAGACCAGGAGGAGCTGGGGACCGGTGCAGCGTTGAGCCAGGTTCCTGGGGAGTGGTCCACACCAGTTAGCGGGAGTTATGGAGCTGTGGATAGGGCCCACCTTCAAACATGACCTAACTTATAAACGTGGCCATCTTTAAGTAAGAATTCTGAGGTTGTACTAGGTTAGTTCACAATTCACTGCAGTTTTATTGAAAATCCCAGTAGGAATTTATTCAGTTTACAAGACTGATTCTAGAATCCATCTAGATACACACATGTGCATACGGGATGGGTGACAGAATTTTTGTGTTAAAATCTTAATTGTGAACTAATCTCTTCTTTTCTACATGTGGTGTATCGTATAGGCAATGGGAAATCAATAAAAGCCCTGTAGCCACCTCACAGCTTAAGAAATCGACCATTACCAGTAACGTTGGAACCACCTGTGTGTCCGTCCCTGCCGGTTCTGTGTGTTGTGTTACCGTCCTGTGTATGAACTGCTCCCTTGCTTTCCTTTGTTTTGTTTTCTTTTTTTGATAACTGAACTTCTTTGTATTGTGAATGGACACAGAGAAATGCATAAAACAGGTTTTCATAAAGCAAACACCCATGTGATCGCCATCCAGGTCTTGATTAGGTTTTGAAAATGGAACCAGGGACCGGCCTTTCCTGATCTTAAACACTCTAGCCAAGAATGTCCAGCGTCACTGCAGTGGGTCTTCTTTTGAGGTTCCACAGCCTTTTGTCAGATGATTCTCACAAACGTGGGACTTACAGCAAAGCAGTTACTAGCTGTCCGTGACATCCGGTGCATCAGAGCGGATCTCCATCCTCTAGCGGCTGTGGCCTGCTCCTTTGCAGTGTTAGTGTAGGATGCGTGTGTCGAACAGACGCTGCAGGGACTACGGAGGATCAGAGGTTCCACGCCATCTTTGTCTTCAGACGGAACAAGCCGGGTGAGGTATCAGACCGGGTAGTGGCCGGTTGAGACCTTCTATGCGTCCATCACGGTATTTTCTCTGAGCAAGATACCCCTTTCTTCTGTTTTCTTAACTTTGTCTCATGGACTTTGCTACAAGGCCCTTTGGATTTATTTTTATTTTTACTTATAATAATAATAATTATTATTTTTATTATTAATACAACACATGGTGCTAAACACAGAGCAGACGACCCTGGTGAGTTCTTGGTGCCTGCGGTGAGCCCCCTGACACACACAGGAGAGAAGCCCGGGCGGGAGCCGGCTCAGCCAGAGACACTGGGGGGATGACATGGCCTCTGGGCCCACCGCAGGGACCCCCTGCTCAGCAGCACCGTCCTCGTCCACCTGGGGCCTTAACTGATGCCTCTTGGCTTTGGGTCCCAGCATTTGTCCGGGCCGGGGGGTGGGGGTGGTAATGGTCGATTTCTTAAGCTGTGAGGTGGCTACAGGGCTTTTATTGATTTCCCATGGACCCCGTGATGAAGAGTCACATGCTCTTCAGACTGAGCCAGGCAGGGGTGCAAAATACCCTAGAGTATTTTGTTACGAAAGTGTGTGTCCCTCCCCCAACCTAAAATTTCTTGCTAATGATTTTTTATCTATGTTAGTCCATTGCTTTAATCCATTTATTCTATCAGATGCACTTAATAATCATTTGGCCAGATTTTTAAAATACCCCGTTTGGATTTTGATGAGATTTGCAATAAACGTGCATGTTAACTTGGAAGCCTTGATCTCCTCTCATCAGGGTTTCAGACTCTTTTTCTCCTTAAGTCTCTGTCACTGTCCCTGGGAGGAGTGTTCTCTCTGTGGACCCTGCACCTTCCTCCGTTCACTGACGCTTCCTTTCCGTGTTGACGTACTGAGTAAATTCTTTTAGGCTATATTTCCGTGTCCTGTTAGATTTAGCTCTGTGCTGCAGAGTTTCTGCAATGTGTTCTTCATGAAAATACTGATTAAATAATATGTGTTCACTATGTACTCTGTAAGACACAGTAGAAAGTGTAGAGGGGTAAAAAGAAAGCATGGGTTTCAGAAACTTCTTTTTTTCCTCCAGAAAAGTGGGTTTCAGCTCTTCGGCGGTAGAACCTGATAAAGCCCAGATAATCTCTCTCTAAAGGAGCTCTCCTTGTAAGGTTTTAATAGTTCCAGATATTTTTCTTATGTAGCATGTTATCTCATTTTTATTGTTGTGATTCCAAAAATAAATGACTTGTTTTCTTCTCTGCGTTCCTTGACTCTAATTACTTTCTATGTTTCTAGGTCAGATTATGCCCTCTAAGCATTTATCATAACTGGAAGGCATTAGAAATAGTACAGTCCTGTCTGGATGGTGATTACCTATGAAAATTGGAACATAATTCTTTACGGCATCTTCCTCATTGGTTGTTAGTGATCCATTGTGAAAACCAGCATTACAGATGACTGTTCTCGGGACGGGAGAGCCCAGATCGTTATGCCCGTTACCGCAGAGCTCATCAGAAGTAGGTGCTGCTCTACCTGAAAGCAAGGCAGGCCACGTGATTTGTGGGACCTGCTGCAACACGGAACCGCGGGGCTCCCCCTCGGAAGCAGAAGGGCTTCAGCACGGTGGCAGCAGAGCCTGGGCAGGGCGCTTCTCATCCTCTTGCTGCTCCGGACTCTGAATTCTGTTGGAGAATTGATCTTCAGTTTTGATTTGTCCTTTCTCTCTGATGATTTGAATTTTTAAAACCATTTAAAAGGAAGGGTATGAGGTCTTTGTTTATATTTTCATTTCCAAGGATATTGTTTAGATAATACATTGTGCTTTTCTTTCATAGATACTGATTAAGGCAAACGTGAAATATAGAATCTCTTACTTAAAACAGACTGTTTAAGGAAGGGAAGTCTAGTAAGTAACGTAAGTAATGGGTTTTCTAGTTTTTCCCCTGGTATGAATTTAGTCATTGTTAGAAACTTAGATCTTCAGGATATTGAGCTTAGAGTCACTTCTCAGGTCACAGACATGTTACCATCCACGATTCCTGGCTTTTCTATAGACTGTGGGGGTTCTCCTGATTTCTTCTGGTTCCCTGTGCCCTTTCTGGCATTGTTTTCCCGGGGCACGCAGCCTGGGGTACGTGACGTGGTCAGACCCCTCGGAGCCCCTCTCCTTGCTGCCTCGTGGCCTCTGGCCTCCATGACTAAACCTCTGCTCCCCTGGATGTTGCTTCCCTGACTCAAAGGCTCCCTGGTTCCTTGTGGAAAATCCCAAGTGCATGTCCGTTGGCACTCAGACTCGACTCACCCATTTTTGCTACTCACACATCTTCTACTCAGCTCGTAAGTCCCGTTTATATTTCACATAAGGGCTTTTTAGTATGATCACCGTCACGTTCCTGCTCTGGTCCTGGTTCTTGGGCTCACGACCTGCTCTGCTAAGAAAGATTGTCACCTTTGGCTTCCCGATCTTCCTTTCTCATCTGCCGTCACATTGTCATTATATTACAGTCTCTCTGTATTCTTGGGTTTTTTTTTTCCTGTTTCAGAGAAAAAGATGTCCCATTTCTTTCCAAAGAGTACATCCTGATTTCTCTTCCTAAATATATCTGCTCTTACCTGCTCCAGGCCCTGTCTTTAGCCATTTGTCTCTTAATATCATCTCAAATCTGTTTTCCCATCATCTTCTCTTTCACTTGTTAATATATATATTTTCTGATTCAAAAATTATTATAATTTTTGAATGAATTCTGTAAAATAAAGCAAATTTTGGTTGCAAGCTATGGAAAACCCTACCTAAAACTGGCTTAGCAGAAAGGATTCACGTTGTTGAAAAACCCAAGGGGATGTTTCATCTCAGACCGTTCGATGCGGGGACTTATTGCCTGTCAGGCAGACTGGATGTGTCTAGACAGCCTGTCTGTCCATCTGTCTCTCCGTTCAGCATCTTCTTCGCTAGATTCTGAACTCCACTGCCTCCTTTCCGGGCCGCTCGGGCTAGCTCGGCAGCTCATGTCCAGGTCTCAGGTCCTCCTCCTCCTCCTCAGCACCCTCCCCGGGGGTCTCATTGCGTCTCCTCAACTCTGGTCGGGTTCCCAACTCGTCCCTGACTCAGCCGGGTGCCGGGTGAATGGGATGCTCTGTGTCTGGGCTGGCTGCTGCCCTCTGAGAGACGGGGACCGCGCTGGGAGTGCGTCCCAGAGGGATATTAGGACCTGTTTAGTGAGAGAAGCACCGCAGCTGTTGGAGCCCAAAACAATATCCATGCCCCTCCCCCCAAACATCTAGGGAAGGACTAGCCTAGAAAAAAATAGTTTAATCCAAATCGGCTGGACTAATAGAAAATTGGTCCCATGGTATGGAATATAGAACCAGGGCCTGTGAAAATAGCAGTCTGAATCTTTACGTATGTCAGTAGAAAAAGCTATTTTCAAACATTATTGAATTAATGAGCAGTGAACTTCTAAGGAGTCTGAGTACACACTTAATCCTGGTTTTAATCAAGTTTGTTGTCACCAGTCCCCGGGACAATACTCGCGGCAAATGTAGGCTGCGGGGGCGCTCGCTGGCGTGGAGAAATAGAGACGCTATGGCCCGAAGGATGTGGGAGATCTTACTGAGGTTCGCACACTCACCAGCTCCGGACTCGGGCGGGCGCTTGCCCTGCAGATGTGAAGGTTTTACTCCTCGGTCTCCTTCCAGCACATGTCTTCCTTATTTCACTCGTGTGGCTGGTACAGCAAGTGAAACAGAGGGGGAGGTTCTGATCCTCAGCACGGTCGGAGACCTCCTCCCCCTTCCTGGTCCGTGATCCACATCTGTGTTTAGCCACTCAAATTTCACGTGCATCAGGGGTGTGGAAGACAGAAGAGCTATCTGGAAACAATTAACTGAGAAAAAGCGAGAAGCTGGGTGTTTGCCATGAGACTTATGTTCGACACCTAACAAGGAGAGGGGGGAAATACGGAAGATTTTCTCATCTGAAGAGCGGGGTGCCTGTTGTATTTGATCGTTAGAGTCTAATGACTTTCTTATCTTGTTATTAATTGTTCCTTTGTAGCACTGGTGTCTGTGGAGGTTTACACTGTCACTACTCGGTGGTGAATGTTTCTGAGTTTTTAGGGCCTTCTTACACCCCCTCCTGAGAGTTGCTCCCTGATGTTCGGATGTCTGGTCCGTTACTCATGTCACCACGTTGGGCTCTCAGAGGGCGCTCTGGTGGGGCCCATCTAACCTGGCTTCTGCTCATCCAGTTACGTGTTTAGCCTGGGCTGTTCCAGCTGTGGGCAGTTTTAATCCGATTCGGCCCCCTTCCCTCTTGTTCATGTTCGCCCCAGAAGACCAGCCAGTCAGGCTCTCTTCCCAACATTCTTTACTCCCCCCACCTTTTCTGTGTTCTACTAGTGGGGAAAAAAACAAATTCTAAGCATAGCTGAGAAATGAGAAATGTTAGTAGTAGTGCCATTAATCATGCCATTGGAGACATGACCTTTATTCCCAAAGACGTGGGTTATTTTAGGAAACATCTAACACACAGAAACAATCCAGTATGATTAAGTGTTGAGGTATATGTGCAGTGGGGGTTAGAAAAGGAAGAGATTAGTGGAGGCTGAAAGGTGCTATTACCCATAGAGGTGAATGCTGAAGTTTTGAGGGACTAAGTCCCTACGGGAAGGAGAAGGTCTGAGGACACGGGTTTGGTTGGGCACGCCCGGAGTTGCCGGTTGGGTAGGCAAAGAGCAGCCAGTTGCAAGAAGCAGAGGAAGCTTGATACAGCTGCTAACAGTTAACCTTTGTTGAGTGGGTTTTATTTTTTTGTAACTTTTTACTTGGATGTAATTTTCATCCTAGAAAAAATTACAAGAATGCTGCAGGAACTCCCACATACACCTTTCTGATTTTTCTCAACATAGATTAGTACTTTTCCTTGTTCTAGGACTTTATATCAGTGTGATCATTCAGGATGTACATACTCTTTTGTGTCCATCCTCTTTCTTTCAGCAAAATGTCTTTGACTTTCATCTGCACAATTGTAAGTATTGACAGTCATTCTTATTACTGAGGAGTAGTAGAGTTCCATTGAAAGAACGTGCCACACTTCACTTACTGTTTTCCCATTGACAGGGAACTTGGGTTGTTCCCTGTTTGGGGCTATTATGTATAAAGCTGTTACAGAATTCTTGTGAAAGTCTTTTTTTTGTGGATATAAGTTATTATTTCTCTTGGCGAAAATACTGAGGACTGGAATTGTTGGGTCTTGGGGTGGGTTTATGTATTAAAAATTGCCAGACATTTTTCTGTGTGTAAGAAAATTTTATGTATGAGAAATTGCCAAAATATTTTTTTAGAGTGTTTGTACCATTTTTTTTTTTTTTACCTCCCATCAGCAGTGTACAGTATGCTTATGTTGTTGCTCTGTATCCCACCAACATTTGATGGTATTAGTCTTTTAAATTGTAGCCATTCAGGTATGTGGGAAGAGGATCAGGAATCGTGGCTTTGATTTCTGTCTCCCTGATGGCCATTAGCCGTGAGCTACGCCTTGTCATGTGCCCCTTGGCCGTTTTCCTATCTTCTTAATCCTTTCACCTTTGTAAAAATAAAGAGTTGTCTCTTTCTTCCTAAATTATAGGAGTTCTTTATGTATTCTGAATACCAGTCCTTTTGCAGATAATGTTCTGCAAATATCTTTTCCCATTCTGTGACTTGCTTATTCTTTGCCTTCAGCATATCTTAAAAATTTTGTTCATTAAGGTGCAATTGACATATAACATTGCATTACTTTCTGGTGTACAATGTAATGATTGGATATTTACACATTCTGAAATGATCACTATAATCAGTCTAGTTACCATCTGTCACCATGCATAAACTTTTAGGATTTACTCTTTTGGCAACTTTCAAGTATGTTCCCCCAACATTTGACTATCATCCACATGTGTGCATTATACCCCACGAACCCCTTATTTTATGACTGTAAGTTTGTGTCTCTTTACCTGCTTCACTCATTTCATCCATTCCTCCCCTCTGGCAACCACCATTCTGTTCTCTGTATTTGTTTGTTTTGTTTTTCAGATTCCACATATAAATGAAATCCACATATTTGTCTTTCTGTGGCTGGCTTATGTCACTTAGCATAATGTCCTTCGAGACCATCCACGTCATTGCAAATGAAGGATTTCTTTCTTTTTTATGGCTGAATATTCCATTTAGAGAGAGAGAGAGAGAGAATTACATATTTTATATGTGTATTATATATTTTTGTCCATTCGTCTTCTGATGGACACTGAGGTTGTGTTCACGCCTTGGCAGTTGTGAATCATGCCGTAGTGGATATGGCAATGTGAAGATTTTTTTTTTTTAAGCTAGTGATTCTATTTCCTTTGGATAAATATCCAGAAGTGGAATTGCCGGATTACATAGTAGTTTTTTAAAAACATTTTTGAGGAACATCTATACCATTTTCCATAGTGGAAAGGATGAATTAATGCCACCAACAAGTGTGTGAGGGCTCCCCTTTCTTCACATCCTTGCCAGTACTTGTTATTTCCTGTTTGTTTGTTTGTTTGTTTGTTTTCTGATAATCGCTATTCTGACCGGTGTGAGGAGATACCTCATGGTGGCTTTGATTTCATTCTCTGGTGAGGAGTGATGCCGAGCATCTTTTCATGTGTCTGTTGGACATCTGGAGGTCTTCTTTGCAAAAATGTCTACTCAGATTCTTTGCCCATTTTCAAATTGGATTTTCTTTTGAGATTGGGTTTTATGGCTCTTCATATATTTTGCATGTTAACCTCATATTATTTGTAGATATTTTCTCACAGTCAGTAGGTTGTCTTTTCACTTTGTTGATGGTTTCCTTTGTGGTGCAGAAGCTTTTTAGTTTGATGAGTCCCATTTGTTTATTTTTGCTTTTGTTGCCTTTGCTTTTGGAGTCAGATCCAAAAATGTATCACCAGGATGTATGTCAAGGAGCTTATGACTTTTTCTAGGAGTTTTATGGTTTCTGGTCTTACATTCAAGTCTTAATCCATTTTGAGTTAATTTTGTATCTGGTGCAGGATAGGGGTCCAGTTTCTTTTTTTTTTTTTTTTTCCGCATGTGTCTGTCTGGTTCTCCCAATACCATTCATTGAAGAGACCATCCTTCCTGCATGTATATTCTCGACTCTTAATAATATGCTTCAGTGACCAGAAGTTTCACATTTTGATGAAATCTAATTTATCACAATTTTAAAATTTTGTCTTTTTTTTGGTCTTAAAAACTTTTCCTACCCCAGGTTATAGAGGAATGCTTTCTTTCTTCATGTTGTATTATGGTTTTAACTTTTATATTTAGATCTGTGACCCATACCTAATTAATTTTTGTGTAAAGTATAAGGTAAAGGTTGGGGTGCCTGGGTGGTTCAGTCAGTTAAGCAACCGACTTCATCTCAGGTCATGATCTCACAGTCCGTGGGTTCGAGCCCCGCATCGGGCTCTGTGCTGACAGCTGAGAGCCTGGAGCCTGTTTCAGATTCTGTGTCTCCCTCTCTCTCTGACCCTCCCCTGCTCACTCTCTGTCTCTCTCTTTCTCAAAATAATAAAAGACATTAAAAAAGTATTTTAAAAAAAGGTAAAGGTTGAGGTTCATTCTGTTTTTCCATATGGATAAGAAGTTATTAGCATCATTTGCAAAAAGATTTTGTTTCTCATTAAATTATTTTGATGTCTTTGTCAAAGGTAACTGCCAAAGTATTTGTTTATTTTTGGACCCATCTGTTCTGTTCTATTGACCTACT
>NC_043713.1:4353052-4369837 GCF_006229205.1 Suricata suricatta
TTTCTCTATCGGCAGTATTGGCAAAGCTTCGTGAGAATTTAAATCTGTATTGTAAATTCTCAGCTAGGATTTAAGCAAATGAGTGATTAGGTTTCCCCCTTCTGTATATGTTTTAGTTTATTTTAAGAGAGACTCTAGACACACAACAGTGTTTGAGTCGTGTCTCTGCACTTATGAGTGGCCTTGGGCGAGGTACTATGAACCTGCGTGTAGGTCTCTCACCTGGGGATTCAGAACAGGACAATACCTACTTCATCGTAGTAAGTTAGGATATCCCAAGCTACTGTATATAAAGTGCTTAACGTAATGCTTCATGTATATTAAGTACTCAAAAACATTACCTGTTTTATACATATGCATTTTCACATGCATGTTCCGTGTGCAGAGTGTTTATTTATTTATTTTTTTTTTTATTTTAATTTTTTCTCAATATTTTATTGTCAAGTTATTTTCCATACAACACCCAGTGCTCTTCCCCACAAGTGCCCTCCACCATCACCACCACCCCTTTTCCCCCTCCCCCTTCCCCCTCAACCCTCAGTTCATCCCTCTCTCCCCAACTCTCTCTCCCTCCTCCGTTCCCCCTGGTTCTCCGTTAGGTCTCTCTTGTTTTCCTGCTAGACCTATGAGTGCAAACATATGGTTTCTGTCCTTCTCTGCCTGGCTTACTTCGCTCAGCATGACACCGTCAAGGTCCATCCACTTTCCTACAAATGGCCATATGTCATTCCCTCTCATTGCCATGTAGTGCTCCGTCGTGAATACCGTGTGCAGAGTGTTTAAACGTGGGGAGAGCCTGACCTTATTCTCTTGCAGATACGGGCACTTGCAGAGTGTGGGGAGAGAGCTGTGACCTCTCAAGATGCTGCAGATGTTAAAGTTGTTCTAAAGTGGGCGAATATTTGGTAATAAAATACCAGCGGCCCTTGCTTCCACTGAGAGTTCTGTTTATTAGCTTAGACCATTGCCGCTGAGCCGTCATTGGCTGCTCTGCTTCGGCCTCCATTTTCTGCAGTGGCCTGCGGACAAGCCGCATGGAAAATGAACTGCCGGCTCCGTGTGCGTGTCGTCTGCTGCCAGCGCACGTGCCAGCCGCTCGGGGGGTCTTTCTCGATTTCGCACATGGCTGTGCAGTAACGTAGATCGGAGTCGCATCTGGTCCGCTCCCAGTGTCCTTACCGCAGCTCCTCTGAGGCCCCGCTGCCCGCACATCTCCCCCCTGCTTGCATGGAGCCCTGTCCAGGTGACCGCAGGGCCTGTTGCCTGGGAAGGGTCAGTGCCCCTCCCGCACCTGGGGAGATGGGAGGACGCAGCACGGTTCCTGCTAATGGCTGATGGCGGAGGGGACGGGCTGGGGCCGGGCAAGAGCTCCACCCCGGGACCCGCCTGGGACCGGTGCGGGTGTCTCTTGAGAAAGCCTGCAGCCATGAAGGAGCGCTCCTGGCGCTCTGTGCGCGGTCCCTCTCTGGGGGCATGTCCTCACAGACGCCGGTGGTCGGAGACTCCTGAGCGAGGGCTCGGAATAGCAGGACACCGCGTGCGGGTCGTGCAGGGTCCTCGGACCGCTGCCAGGCTGCTCTTAGTGCCTCGCTCGTCCCCGGCCAGGCCTCTGCCGTCCGCGGTTGTGTGTGCACATGGCTCTGTGACTCCGCGGTGCCCCCTGCTGTCAATCCCCTCTGTCCTGCGCACTGCCCCCCTTGCCTCCAGGTTCAGTGTCCTTTCTGGGCCACTCTGGCACGTGCTGTCCTGAGCTCCACAGTTCTCATTTGCTGTTTTTAGTGCTGTTGGTGTGACTGAGAAGGACCCCGTCTCCCTAGCAGTCTCCCCGTCGGTGGCAGGTGGACATCCAGGTGCACCCCAGGTGTCCCAGGCATCTCCCCGACTCACCTTTGAGGTCGTGTTTCTGGAGTATGGGTCCTGGCCTCACGCCACATGCCCGAGCCCGGGCCCTAGCCTGCGAAGACGTTCTTTATGAAGTTGCCCGCCTGAAGAGTCTTCAGTTGTCCTGCACGGGCACCCCGTAATTATAAACCCCTTAATCTTTTCAGGGTACATTGAAGACGGATATGTGAAGATTGTTGTTATAAGTTTTAAAAATAAGGCAGAACATCTACCTCTTATTGGAAAAGTTGGCCTCTCTTGGAGAACTGATATTTTCGATGGCTGTATAAAGGTAATTTGTTGTTTAATTTTCATCATGTAACCGGGTTTCTGTACAATAAAAGTCTGTTGATGTGTATCTGTGATGCTGCTTTTAAAGTCCTAGGTTGACTGTTCTGACGTCTGAAGACGTGTGCACTTTCTCTTCGGCCCTGACAGTTGATGCGCTCAACAGGCACCTGTTGAGTCCCTTCTGTTTCCCCCTGAGTGTGGGGCAGTGAGAGTGACGACGGGTAGCTTGCGACATTCTTGCCTCCGTCCCCCCTCGAAGCCCCTCTGTCTGTCTGTCTGTCTGTCTCCTGGAGAAACAGTGGTGCTCTTGGTTGGGCCAGGCAAGTAGCACTTACTCCACATCTTAAATGCTCGTACACCAAGTTACGAGTCAGGCCACAGATAATTTCCACGAATATCCTTGCTGGAACAGTGACATCGATTGATGCCTCATCAGGAGCTGGCCACGTGGATGGAGGGTTTATGTAGTGGCTGGGAGTCGGCAGGGGTGGACGGAAGAGGAGGAGGTGGCGGAGGAGCATGAGAGCCCTTGTAACTTAGTTTTGTTCTCTTCTGTGATCTTGTGCCCATGGCCGCCTCTGGTTCTCATTGTTTGCCATCTTTATTTTGTGGGAGGGATAGGATTTTTGTGTTCCCAGTGAGCCAGCGGGATCTGTCTCCAGTAACACGGCTTTATTCTGCCGCACAAGTTAGGACAGTTTCCAATGATGCCGAGACCAAGAGCAGGACTGTCACTGAGCATCAAAAGCATTTAATTATCAGGGGCGCCTGGGTGGCTCAGTCAGTTAAGTGGCTGACTTTGGCTCAGATCATGATCTCACAGTTTATGGGTTCAAGCCCTGCATCAAGCTCTATGCTGACAGCTCAGAGCCAGGAGCCTGGTTCTGTATCTTCCTCTCTCTCTGACCCTCCCCTGCTCGTGCTCTCTCTATGTCTCAAAAATAAATAAAAACATTAAAAAAATTTAAAAAATTTTCTTAGATACGCATAAATATTAACCCCCCCCCCGTTGTTGTGGAAATTGTAGAAACAGCCTCCCGGCACTGTCACCCAGCACGTGATCAGAGCCCAGGTCAGTGAGTGAGTGTCCCCCGAGGCGGTGGTTCTGGGCACAGGACAGACACAACGTTAAGGGTCGTGATGACGACAGGTGAAGGGACTGCATGTTGCTGTGTGCTGTTTGATGTGGCGCGTGGTCACGGATGGGGCCGCACGGTCCTCGGGTTCATGTTCCCAGAGGAGCCCTGGGGGGTGGTGGCCACCAGCGACCACGGAGGCCACCTGATCCAATGTATCCTTGACTCAAGTGCCTGCAGCCTGACGTCAGCCACTCACCGTTTTAGATGGTGGATTACTCAACATTAAAAAAAAATGTTACATGCTGATCAGCTATTTCATTATTTACTTATTTTTAATGTTTATTTTGAGAGAGAGAGCATGAGCAGGGGAGGGGCAGAGAGAGGGAGAGAGAGAATCCCTAGCAGGCTCCATGTGGTCAGCACAGAGCCTGACTCGTGGCTTGATCCCATGAACCCTGGGATCGTGTCCTGAGCTGAAATCAGGAGTCAGACGCTCAACTGACTGAGCCACCCAGGGGCCCCTCTTTTTCTTTATCGAAGTCAGATTGTGCTCTCAGATACATTTAGAGACACCGGCAGTGGCTGACGTGGGTCCCGCGTCCACAGGGGACAGCAGCCCTGTCACCGGCTGCCGTGCAGCTTTACAGGCTACTTGGAACAGTCCGTGTGGGAGCCCGGCTTCAGTCTTCAGTCTGATTCAGTGACATTCGAAATGAAATGCCCCTGCTCGGCCTTCTCTCCGGTCCTCTCGGAAGTGCCGGCTGCGGGCTTTTCTTGTGTCTCTTCCTTTTACTTTATCCTGTCATCGCCGTGGCATTTTTAATGTTGTTCTAATGACGCTTCTAAATCCATGTGGAGCTCGGCACCCATTTGAATTCAAGCTAGATATTTTAGCGTCACTGCTGTTGAGGGGCGCATCGCAGGTTCCTGGGTGGTGCTGGCCATCAGGCTCCTGGGGAGAACCTGGCACCCCATGTCAGACCGCAGCCTCCGACTCTGCAGAGTTTGCTGGCAAAGGGGGTGCAGGTAGGGAGAATGGGCAGGGAAGCTGGGTGCTGCCTCCTGCTCGGGTGTGTGCCTTCTGGAAGTCCATGCTGAGAGAGGGTCCTCACAAGCATAGTCCCTTGAGGAGAAAGGCAGAGGTGGAGGAGGGTGCGAGGGAGGCTCTACCCTCTCCCCCTGTGCCCCCCCCCCCCGCCCCTCCCCGAGGACAGCAGTGGTTTGTTACGGAGAAGGAGCCACGTCCTGGGACCCGGTGGGGAGGCTGGCTGTCCACCAGGAACTGAACTTCCCCAGTGTGGGCGCCTGCCTGCAGGGAGCGAGCTGGGGCCGGGCGAGGGAGGGAGCAGCAGGGGGGGGTGCAAAGGGGGGGGTGCTCACAGAGGGCCTTACCATCCACGGTAAAGAATCTGGAGTCCAGTCTGTGTCCTTCGAGGCTGCTCGAGGGTTTTATGCGCCGCCGGGTGCTAGGTGTCCCATAGGCTATGAGCAGACAGTGCTAGGCCCTTACAACCAGGAGGCCGTCGGGAGTGGCTCACCACTCTGGCCGCCGAGGGGCCGAAAGCAGGCAGTGAGCTGTTTGCTGAAGGGCGCGGGCTCCCGAGTGGCGTCCTTGTCAGAGTCCTTGTACCTCTTGACCGTCCCTCCCTGATTTCCTTTTCCACCTTCCTCCAAATGTCGGGGCTGCCCGGAGGGTCACCTTTTCCTCTGCAGTCTCCTTGTTCATGGTTCTAGGCACCGTGCCTGTGCTGCTGGATTTCAGTGAGATTTTAAGTAACAAAACTGAGAATCCAGTAGTTAGCGTTGTGCAGGGTGACGGGGGAGACAAAGGCTTGGGGCCACATGGCCGCCTGACCAGGTGTATGACCGTGGGCCCTGACCAGGCGTCGACGTGACAGAGCGCCCTTCATCAGATGGCCCCACTGACAGCCGCTTATTCCAGAAGGGCCCCGGCCGCCTGGGCACGGACGGAGGCACGTTCGCGCCCTCAGCACGGGCTCTGGCCCTTCTCCGGGCACCGTGAGCCGTGGCCCCTGCTCCACCAGAAACGGGGGTGATGGGCCGGGCTCTCCTCAGGCTGCCATGTGCTGTTCCCAAACCTGGAGAGGCGTCAGGAGCGCGGTCCGGTCTTGGCTCCTCAGGCTTCTCCCTGGGCCGCCCTCACCCCCAGGGGGAGGGGCCTTGCGGCGCAGGTCCCAGTGCGCTCTTGCTGTCAGGGGCTGGGGACACCTCACACCGGCCCCTCCTCCACTAAGGCGGCCAGCACTTCACATCGGCCACTTACTGGAAGGTCTCGTGTTTCTCAACTTTGCCGACGTTGATGTTTCTTTCTCGGTGATAACCGTTCTTTGAGTTAGGACTCTTTGACGTCATACTGAGCTCCAGGTGGGCCGTGCTGCTGGCCACGTGTAATCGTGTGCGGGTCTCTGGAAGCAGTGTCCATGCTGACACCTTTAATGTCTGTGTGTGTGTCTCTATGTAGATACCTGTAACGTCCGTGTGTCTGATACCAGTGTTCGGTTTGCGCTGACATTTGAGAGTAAGCATTTAAATTCCAATAAAGCACTAACACGCGGCATAAGTCTTGGCAAATAATGACCTGCACCTAAAAAGTACAGTTTAGTTACCTAAAAAGGTAAGTGTTAGAAGATTTTAGCCTTGCTATTACTTCATAGTTTTTGGAGAAAAACAGTTCTTGACAGTTAGTATATGTCACCTGCCTGGCTTAGCGTCTGGTGACTAGAACGTGCGGAGCTGACAGTCTACACCCACATTCATAGCAGTGTTGTTTGCGAGAGCCAGAGCCAAACCCGGCGTCCATCAGCAGATGGATGGGCCAGCAAACTGTGGGGTGTCCGTTCCGTGGAATATTGTCCCTCCTCACAAAGGCAGGGAATTCTGGCACCTGCTGCCCCACGGATGAAGCTGGAGGGCATTATGTTAAGTGAAATAAGCCCGACACGAAGGTCAAATACTGTAGGATTCCACTTACGTGAGGTACCAAGGTGGGCAGGGCCACGGAGACCTGGCGTGGTGCAGTGGCCCTGGGGCTGGGGGCAGGGAGGGCCAGGGGCTAGCAGGTAATGACTGCAGAGCGTCGGTTCTGCACGCGGAAAGGGCTGGAGCTGGAGGGTGGGCACGGCTGCACGGCAGCGGGAGTGGGCTTCATGCCCTGCGCTCTACACATGCGGTGGTGAAGATGGGAGCGTGGTGTTGTGTGTGCACTGCCACACTGCACAAGACACGTAAAATGATAGCTTGTTAATAATAATAATGCTCGAGGAGAGGGCGGGAGCAAACCGTAAGAGACTCTTGAATCCTGAGAACAAACTGAGGGTTGATGGAGGTGGGGGAGAGGGGCAAGGGGTGATGGGCATGGAGGGGGGCACTTGTGGGGATGAGTGTTGGGTGTACATGGAAACCAACTTGTCAGTAAACTATAAAAAAAATAAAATAATTTGACAAAAAAATAAAAATGCTCAGGAGCTCCCCCTGACCCGAGTCCCCATGTGGCACCCCAGACGCAGCGTGTCTGAGACGGACTCGTTTCGTCTCCGCAGACACGGCTCTTTTGCAGCAGTGCCCCCCCCCCCCGCCCCCAACCTGCCGGGGGCGGGGGGGGGGGTCCATCTCCTCTTCCCCGTGAGTCACCACCACCTTCCGCTGCTGCGTGAGGATCCCCAGCACCCTGTGCCGCACTCTGCTCCTGCCCCCACTTCTCACTGTTGTGCATCGACACGCGCGGTGGAGGTGACAGGGACAGAGCTGACCCGCCGCCCTCATGGCCCGTCCCCCAGCGCCCCTCACCCTTGATGCTCTCGGCCTGCGCTCTGCCTCCTCCCGTCGTGCTGTCCTCCTCTCTTCTCGCCTCCCTCCCCTCCCACCGGCCTGCACCGCAGGGCTTCATGCATACGGCCAGGCACACATGAAACAGGCCTGGCAAGCAGGTCTAACGGGCCGTTTTACGCTCACACTTATGAATGTTTGTGTTTATTTTGTAGAGTTGTTTTATAATGGACCTAACTCTTTTGGATGAATATGGGAAGCCGTTTTGGTGTTTCAGTTCTCCAGTTTGCATGAGGTCTTCAGGGCCCTCGGACGCTCCCAACTTCTTGGAACAGACTTACTATGTTGACTATGTGGACGCGGAAGGAAAAGTGCACGTGGAGCTGGTGTGGATCAAGGAGACGGAAGAGTACTTCATCGCCAGCCTCGTCCTCTACCCGAGGATAGCAAAAATAAACCGCTGGTTCGGGACCGCCTACTGAGTGTTGGCAGCGGGCGGACCAGTGTTGCTATTTGTTTGTTCTTGGTGTCGGGAGTTGAATAAAGCAGGAGTCTGTTTGATGCCTTTTTATTTCACTTTAGAAATTATGATTCCTGGGTCATTTTCAGGCTGATGTTTAGAGGTCTAAGTTAAATTTTAAAAACGTGAAAATAACACATCCCAATGAAAACTCATATAAAATAAGAAAAAAGATATTTGCTTCTCTTTTGCCCATACAACTTATAAGACAAGGAACGCTGTGTATGTATGTGATGGTGTGATCATTGTGCATGTGTGTGTGCATGTGTGATTACTCTGTGTGTAACGTACATGCGTGATCACTGTATGTGTGATCATGATGATCATGTGTATGTGTGCATGTGTGACCATGGTGTGTGGTCACTCTATGTGCACGTGTGATCACTATGCATGTGTATGTGTGATCATTGTGTATGTGTGTGCATTTGTGATCACTGTGCATGTGTGATCACTGTCGATGTATCATCATTGTGTGTGAGTGATCACTGATAACTGCACATGTGCATGTGTGATCACTGTGTATGTGTGATCATGTGTGCATATGTGTATGACACCGCATGTGTGCATGTGTGATCACTGTGTGTGTGTGTGTGATCATTATGATCACTGTGTATGTGTGCATGTGTGATCATGGTGTGTGGTCACTGTGCACGTGTGATCACTGTGCATGTATGATAATTGTGTGTATGAGTGATCACTGTATGATCACTGCACATGTGCATGTGTGATCACTGCATGCGTGATTGTGCATATGTGTATGATCACCGCATGTGTGCATGTGTGATCACTGTGTGTGTGTGTGTGCATGTGTGATCACTGTGTGTATATATGTGCGTGTGTGATCACTATGTGTAGGTGTTTGTGTTGTACAGATATGGTTTTTTTCTTTATTGGCTAGAATCCCAAATGAGAAAATGTATATAAATATGAACTTCATTAAAACTAGAAAGTGCTATATTCCTGGCATTCAGCAGCAGCCACGTTAGTATTTGATGAAACAAAGTAAAAACCTGCTGCGCAGGGAATGACGTGTCTAAGATCATCAGGAGAAACTGTCGCTGCTTAAAATTCAGAGCGAAGTGCGATACAAATGCAGTGACGGCCTCCCCCCCACCCCCCGACTCCATGCCAGTGGAGGTGAGGGGTCAGTCGAGAGCATGTCCCATGTGGAGAGGTCGTCAGAGAACTGACAGGTCCTTGGGTATAGAGGTAACAGGTATCTAGGCGTGTATGGGTTTTTCAGGGATTTGGCTGTAAATCAGTTTGAGATTGCATAGACTATTTTTTGATCGTGTTTTTATCTCCCACCTAACATTCCCCCACCTCTGATTTTTGAAATGCTGTGTTAATCCCGCTGGGCGGACCTCCCCTCCTCTGTCTCCTGTTCCTCCCCTCCTGAGCTATCTGACCGGCTCTTTTGAAGTGTGCACAGGCACACACACACGCCTGAACACAGCACTAAAAGATCTGGGACAGATACTATGTTCTCGGCAAAGACATGCGGCAGCGCCCAGGACTCCTGCCCTGACTTCGCCCCTGCCATCCTGGCCTCCATGCCCTGCAAGGGGAGAAACCTGAAGGCTGCGTCCGAGCTGAGGGCAAGGGATGTCATTTCGTGGCACCACCGAGGGGTGCAGAGCGCCTGCCCACCTGGCGGAGCGTGGGGGGCGGGGGTAGGCAGTCGCCTGAAGAGTGCAGAGGACCAGAAGACACGTGTCACCTGCAGGATGGAACTGGAAGAGGAGCACAGAACAGTGTGGGTGACTCCTGGAACTCACTGGGGTGCAGATGTCGTGGAAACACGGGGAGCGAGGCAGACCCTCAGAAAGAGCACTGTTCCCTTCAGCCAGCCGGGACCAGTATTGGGATGGGATGGGATGGGATGGGAAGCCAGTACTTCTGAGACGGCGGCACTCGTGGGCTGGAGCGTCTCAGCGTGACTCTTGTCTGCATTGAATGTGCGTGTGACGTGCGTCTGCCCGTCAGGCCAGCAGTGTCGTGAGCAGGACTGCGCGGTCTGGCCGACCACTCTTATCTCGAGCCCCTGACAGGATGCCAGGCTCGTGGTACTATTTGTTGAATGAACAGGAATTGTTATAGGAAACATGGCAGCCGCTTGGGAGCATGAAGGAGGCAGGGATAAATTCGGCTGGGTGAATTAACGTTGGGCAGTGCTGGGCACGGGGAAGCAGGGCAGAGGAGGGGCATTTGCAGGGCGGCAGTGAATGTCTTACCAGAGCAAGGTGTGCACGCCTCGGGTCACCAAATGAGGCTGGGTGACTCCTGCCCTTTCATGGGTCTGAGATAATGTTCAGCTTTGTATAGCCGTTTCTTCTCAGATTGGCCTGCCTGTTTCTAACATCCTTCTCTGGCTGTTTCTGGATTTGCCCATTGGAGACCCCTGCTGACTTTAGGCAGCTGGAATGTACCTCTCTCTCCCCAGCCACCTCCTCTCTTGCATCATTTAAACACAGCAGGTTTATAAAGGTTGTGACCGTCTGTTAGCTATGGCTGTCATACCGTTCCTGCAGAGTCACGTGGAGTAATACACTTCTCTCTCTCTCTCTCTTTTTTTTTTTTACAACCTTTGATTTTTCTTGGATGAATAATTGCCTTCCCATTTTTCTCACATGGTTTTAGTGAACCTAAAATTTTCTTAAAAGTGCTGTTCAGTGTTTCATATGTTGGTCAGTTTTTTTCAGTGTTTTTCCTTTTTTCTAAATCAGTCGTATCAAATAATCTATGAAGTTTATTTTTTCCCCGCAGGCTCTTTCATTTTCAGAGTTCTGCCTCTGTTTGTTTTAAACTTCCTTCCAGCCTGGCCTAGACAGCTCTCGTCCTGGGAAGCTTCCTGTGAGGACCTTGTCTTACGGGGTCTCGTCTTCCTCTTTCTCGATTTCTATCCTTTTTTCAGTGTCATACATTCTCTTGCAGCTTTCTAAGAAAAAAGTGACATGGGAGACACGTTTTAAATCCACAAATTCCTGAAAATGTCTGATAGATAGTTGAATGGGGGACAAATGGTACGATGACAAATATTTTCTCTTAGGAGGTGAAGACGTCTTTTTCATGGGTGTTTATGTTAACATTGTTGTTGATGGAGATGATGCCATTTTGATTGTCCTTCCTTTGAGTGTGACCTGTTCTCCTTCTCTTCTTTCTCTAGGAGTATCTATTTATTTTATTGTCAATTTGGCTTCCACACAACACCCAGGCTCATCCCAAGAAGTGCCCTCCTCAATGCCATCACCCACTCTGCCCTCTCCCCCATCTCCCGTCAATCCTGTTTGTTCTCTGTATTTGTGAGTCTCTTACAGTTTGCGTCCCTCCCTCTCTGTAACTGTTTCCCCCTTCCCTTCCCTCACGGTCTCCTTTTAAGTTTCTCAAGATCCACATATGAGTGAAAACATATGGCATCTCTTTTTCTCTGACTGACTTATGTCACTAGGCACAATACCCTCCAGTTCCATCCCTGTTGCTGCAAATGGCAGGATTTTATTCTTTCTCATTGCCAAGTAGTATTCCATTGTATATATAAACCACATCTTCTTGAACCATTCATCAGTTGATGGACATTAGACTCTGGAAGCTTTTAGAATTTACTTTTCTTTCTTGGCCTTTTAAAATTTTATGATAATGTGCCTTGGATAAATTTTTTCATTTACTATGGGTCATTTTAAGAAGTTTTGTACTTCAGTTCTAGATTTAAAAAAATTATGTATTTTCTCTGTCATCTTTTTCTGCAACTTTTATTAGTCAATCATCATCCTTTTTGGATTCTCTCATCTTTCCAAGCTTCTATCTTAGTCTTGTGGTCTGCTTCTGTAATGTCTCAATTTTGCTTTTCAATTTTTCTGTTGAATTTTTTTTCTTTTGATGATTTGGTCAGGTTGTTATAAGAATTATTTTTCTAGTTGTCAGACATTCTGTGCCTGTCTCACAAATGCCATATTTTCTGAAAAACAAGGGTTGGCAAACCATTTTCTGCAAAGGGCCCAATAATAGTTTAGTCTTTGTGAGACACACGGTGTCAGTTACACCCACTCAGCTGAGCCGCTGCAGCGTGAAACAGCCGCAGACGGTGCGCACACGTGGGGGCCTGTTTGTGCTCCTTAAAGCTTCGTTTGCTAAAGCAGACAGTGGCTGAACTTGACCTTCGGCTCTAGTTTTCAAGTCCGGCACAGAAGTCTCTGAGGTTACTTTGAGTGTTCCAGAAGCTTTTCATCCTCACCATTTGGCAAACCCGTGGTGGATTCTTTGAGGCAACTTTAATGGATCCTACGATGTGTGGGTGAATGTGAGGAGGAACAAGACAGGGACACAGTCCCAGAGCGTCTCGCCACAAGGCACTTGCTATTTGAAAAGAGAATAGTGGGTTCACAGTGGAGGGGCCTGGAAGGACAGCCCTTTATTTTAAATGCTCATTTATTTTTGAGAGAGAGAGAGAGAGAGGCAGGCAGAGACAGAGGGGTAGAGAGAGAGAATCCCAAGCAGGCTCTGAGCTATCAGCACAGAGCCTGATGTGGGGCTTGAACTCATGAACTGTGAGATCATGACCTGAGCTGAAATCAAGAGTCAGATGCTTAACTGACTGAGCCCCCTGGGCGCCCCTGGATCGACAGCTCTTGGGCCCCTTCTCCATTGTGCCCCCTGCCACATGCCTCCTCCTCCCCTTGGCACCTGGCTGTGACTGCGCAGTCTGCCAGGGCCCCAGCACGCCATGCCTCAGTGTCCCCCTCTCCCCACGTGGGCCCAGAAACATCACAATATGGCCACCGTTTGATAAGATTTCAAGAATCTCTTGACTCTGGGACGTGGCATACTGATGTTCAGATAGGTGACAGACAGGGCCCTGCTGGGAGCTGTACCTGGGGATAGGGCGACGGCAAGCGGGAGATGTGGGGGCATCTTCCGGGTGAACAGCAGGGTAGGGACAGCTGGGATTTGAAAGCCCATTGTGGACTGGCACATTCGAATAATCGTCTGACACAGGGTCTGTCCCTGCTTATCTGCTTCCTGGACCGGGGCCTCTCGGGCAGGTGCATCAGGCACCAGAGGGTGAGAGCCCCTCTGGTAAGGGAAGTGGGTGGGGTGTGGGCTAAGCCAGTCGCTCAGGAAGGGGACTCACCCGCCTCTAGCCTCAAGAGCGGCTCAGGACAGCGGGAGGCCCAGCCCCAGACCACACCCAAACCAAGCGCGGTTACAGCCACTTCTCTGCGCGGAGCTCCTCACCACCCTCCGTGGATGTCTCCTCCCTCCCCGGGAGCCCTCCTCACCCCTCCTGCTGCAGGTGCCCACCGGGCCCCATCTGACTCCAGGGCTGCAGGGATCAACAGCGGGGGAAGTGGAGACATTTCTCAAGAGTGAAGACATGCTAGTGTGTGTCATAAATGCTCACACATCATGCCCAACATAAATAATAAACCTTTTCGGGGGTTGGCCATCTTAGTATTATATGTGGTGACATTAAATTGTCAGACTCATGAGATAAAAGCCTTTGCTGATCATATTCCTTTGAGAAGAAGCCTTTTGTCTATAGAGCAAGAGGAATTAGGTTGGATGTCTTACATACAATGAGAGGTTAGAGGCTCAGGGAGCCGAATCAATTCAAGAAAAGTAACAGGTGCAAACTCTTAATTATGTGTTTGGCAAAAGAAACAAGTGTGAGTCACAGAAAACATACCTGCCACTCGTGTAGAATAAAAGGGACATCTTTTTATTTCAAATATACTCCAGATGTAAAATCTTGCCTGATTTAAAGTCAGACCAAAGGTCTGACCAGCCTTCTTAAAGACGATTTTTATGTGTGACTTGGCTGCTACTGTTCCTCACCTCTTACAAGTCTAATGGCAGTAACCCCTGCAGAAAGAAAATGTTCACATGGGAAAATCATTCTGCAGATTTTTTTTTCTAACGTCTTTAATGGAAAGGATGTGCCTTCAAAAGCCTGGATGTTCAAGTGTGGGCCCTGCACGCCAGGGTACATTTCGTATGTGGAATATTACATCATTCGGCTTCAGCAGGGCTGAAGTCTTTTGTGGTCTCCTGCAGCTTCAAGGAATTGCATCTGGATTTTCTTTGCACTTCCATTAGACAAGACCTGCGTTGCAGAAGCCACGGGGACTGGAAGCCACCTGCACTGAGGCACAGCTCCAGAGGGTTATGCAGTGGGGAGAGAAGGGGACAGCAGGGCGCCTCTCCCAGGCTCCCAGGAAGGTCCTGGAGGAAAGGGCTGGTCTGGGCTCAGCTGTAAACAGCGGCAGGCCCTGCAGATCAGGAAGAACAAAGGTGCTCAGGGCCTCGAGCTCACACATCCATCATTTCAAGTGTACATGAAATTGTGCTTTGTTCCTGCAAACGGGGCCCAGGGATGAGCGTGTGCTCTGAGGCCTGTGCGGCGGACGGGCTTGCCTGTGGCTTGTCGGCCTTACCGACTGCTTTGCCCGAGCTTGGACCGCGGACCTAGCAAACCCTCCCATTTGCCCTTCCGGCCTCTCGGGGGTCATGACATGCACTCTGGGAACTGCGCCGAAGGCAGGTGTTTGTTCATGGTTGACATACCACCGTATGATTGAGTCACGGTGAAATGAGTATAAAAAATGCATTCATTTCTGTGTGTCTGGTTCAGAAAAGTGCCCATCCACTTGAGAAGAGACACCCGTGATCTCTTACTGACTTGCTGTAGGCTGGAGAGAGCGTGGGAGGCTCACCGTGAAACCGTACCTTTCATTTATAACATTGAGAGCTGATTGCGTGCCGGGCACCGTGAAACAAGTTTCACTCGTATGTTTAAAATCTTTAAAAGCCCCAAGAGGTGGGTGCTGCGCTAACAAGATTTTACAATGAGGAGCTGAGGTTCAGAGAGGTTAAGTGCCCAGAGGTGCCCCTCTGGTAAGAGACGTGGGTTCACCTGTCTGTAAAGCCCGTGCCCAACAGTGCTGCGGGTGGCCCCATGTTCTGTGGTCCCGGGCGGGGAGAGGCCCATCGGGAACATTCAGTGCTCGAGGAAAAGGCTATCAGGTGAGTATTTAGCATAACATAAACAAACGTGTGTAACAAAGCCAGCTGCTTACTAGGGAATAGAACTTTATTATTATTATTATTATTTTTCAATTCTCATTTATCCTTGAGAGTGAGACAGAGTGGAGGGGGGAGAGAGACACAGAATCGGAAGCAGGCTCCAGGCTCTGAGCTGTCAGCACAGAGCCTGACGCGGGGCTCAAACCCACGAACTGTGAGATCATGACCTGAGCCAAAGTCAGGTGCTCAAACAACTGAGCCACCCAGGCGCTCCTGGAATAAAACATTAAAAGAATTATGCTTGAAATCACAGAAACTGGTAAGTATTAATGTAAACAACTGAGACAAGGAGGCAGGGCCGCTCTATTGCGTAAGGAGACTTAGTATGAGCCACAGAACGTATCTGCCACTTGGTGCAAGGAGAGACGAGACACTGGAGCAGAACAGAGCTCAGGAGCAGACACGTGTTTTATGAAACCAGGGCAGCGACGTGGGGGCAGTGGGAAGAAGGGTGGGTCTCAGTGGATGGTGCTGGACAGCTGATCGCTGTCTGGGAGGAAGACACCACTCCCAGAGACGTCCCAGGGAGATTATAGGCCTCGGTGTGGAAAGCAAAGGAAGAAGGCTTCTGGGAGGCAATCGGCCATCCTACAACTCAATAGAAAAATCACTTGATTTTCAAAATGGGCAAAAGACTTGATAGACGTATGGCCACCAGGCATATGGAAAGGTGGCCAAGAGCCCCAGTCACTAGGGAAGTGCACATCAAAGCTGCAGGGAGACTTTCTCTCACACCTGGAAGGAGGCTAAAATAAAAAAAATCAGAAAAGCAAGCAGAGCAAATGCTGATGAAGATGTGGAGAAACTGGGAATCTCATGCACTGTTGGTGGGACTATAAACTGGTGCAGCCCTGTGGAAAACAAAGTGAAGGATCCTCAAAAAATTAAAAATAGAGCCACCATATGATCTGAGCTATCATAATGCCACTTTGGGTAGATGTGCAAAGGAACTGAAATCAGGATCTCGAAGAGGTTTGTGCCCCCTCCACGTTCATTGCTCACAACACCCAAGGTATGGACACAACCTGAATACCCACAGACAGGTGAGTGGGTAGAGAAAATGTGGAATGTTTCTCGGCCTTGAAAAAGGAGGGAATCCTGCTCCACGTGGATGAACGCTGGAGACACTATGCTAAGTGAGGGAAGCCAGCCCTGAAAGGACAAATCCTGATGATTCCTCCATTAGGAAGGGTCCAAAACGGTCAAGCTCCTGGGACCAGAGATGGGACAAGGGCTGCCAGGGGATACAATTCCAGTCATGTAAGACGAAAAAACTGGAGAGATGTGTGCAGTGCAGTGTCTGTAGTTAACGGTATCATACGCCGACACGTTGGCTAAGACGGTAGATTGAAGTGTTCTCACCACAATTACAGGACACACAACATGGGGTAGAATTTCCTGTGGGTGCTCAACTCAAGTTCCTTCCTTTTATTCTTTCCCTTGTTAGGAAGCACACTCCTTCCTTGGATAACTCTTGCTGACTGTTCCTCTCTGTGTTGAGCCAATACCTGCCTCTAAAAACCTGTCAAAAAAAAAAAGTGATTTCTGGGCCACGTTTATCCTGGACTGGGCGTACATAGTGTGTGTCTGATCCCACTTGGCTCCGCCTCTGTTCCTCCCCTCCTCTTCCCTCCTTCCCCTCCCCTCCTCCCTCTCCTCTACTTTCCTCTCCTCTCCTCTTAAGTTTGTTTTTTTAAGAGAGAGAGCTTCAATAGTAAATATTCTGCTACTATGTATTAAATACTGCATGGTTTGCCCAAGCTAAGATGAAACCACATCATGAATCAATTAGCATTTTGCATTTTCTTTCATTATCTACTCAAAGTCATGCATGCCTACTGCACCTCTAAACATTTCATTAAATCCAATGATACAGCAAACACTCCCAAAATAAACTTATATTGTATTGCAGTTTCACTTAACAGTATATAAAATGCTGTGTTGTGACAGGTATCAATTATCCATTAGATACTGAATCAATTTTTCTTAAGCACTACTAACTGCTTGCTTTTCTTAAAGCTAGATCATTCTGAAAATTTCCTGTTAGACCTATGAGTGCAAACATATGGTATCTGTCTTTCTCTGCCTGACTTATTTCGCTTAGCATGACACCCTCGAGGTCCATCCACTTTCCTACAAATGGCCATA